>NC_141906.1:13022500-13322500 GCF_057802395.1 Ceratotherium simum simum | reverse complement strand
GAATCAATGAGATTCCCGCTATGTATATGTTTAATAATCAAAACCAGCTAACATATTAAGAACTTGTACCATTCTTCTAAAAACTTCACATACGTTATTTTTTTTTAATCTCGAATAGCACCATCTGAGTACTTGACCATCTATTATTTATTTCTCAGGATGTGTGATACCCCCACCAGACTCTCAGCTCCAGGAGGGCAGATCTTTTGCCCTCTTTCTGATTACTGTAGTCTCAGGACCCAGAACCACACAGCTGGCAAACAACAGCCGAATAAAGCCACTTGCACAAAGACACTCAGCTGAGATTTAAACCACATCTAACTGTGAGAAAGTGTGACAAGCACTCCGAGTAGCCAATCCCAGCTCCTTCATTTAATGTGACTTGGGGCTAGTTATATAGCTGCACTGTGCCTCAGCTTCCTCAACTGTAAAATGAGGGGAAACCACTAGTACTTATTTCACAGTATGGCTGTCAGAATTAAAGGAGGGCAGTATATGTATAGGGTTAGAACCACGACCTAGCAGAGTGCCTAGCCCGTAGGAAATACTCAATAAATTCTGGCGAGCATTTTAATAATTTTACCGTCTTCCAAATAAGAACGTGAGAGTGGAACCAATGAGGACCAGACCTCGGTCATCAACAGTAAAGCCAGGGAAACCGGCAAAGGTTTTCACGGCGCGTATGGGGCACATTTACGCCCCGAGCTTTTTCCAGCAGGTTACACGAGGGCAGGCGGGAGAGGCTACGTTAGACATCAGCGCTCACCGATCTGGGAGGGAGTCAGGCCCTTCTTGGCCAGTTTGTAGATCTGCTCCTTCACGTCGTCAGACGTCAACTTCAGCCACTGCGTATGGAGAAGAAAGCGGCCTGAGGACGAGGCGCCCGGGACGGCGCCCAGCGGCCCCTCCGCCAGGAGCCCGCTCCTCAGGCCCACATGGCCTCCACCCCGCGCCGCGCCCCTCGAGCGACGACTGCGCCTCTCCTCCCGACTCCTCCCGGTCCCCGCGCGCTACTCACGGTGGGCACGCTGCGGCGGTAGGGCAGAGCCGACTGGGACAGGCCCTTCCTGGGGAGAGGAGCAATCCGGGGGTGAGGGGGCGGCCCGTGCCCCAGCAGCCCACCACATCACCCCCTCGACCCATTGCCCACACTCCCTCCTTCCCCCACCCCCGCGGCCGAGCCCTGCAACCCGCCGGGAAACGCGAGCTCACCCGGGAGCATGCATGCGACCCATGATGGCGGCAGTCAGGCAGCGAAAAGGAGAGCGAGGGAGCGAATACCGCAGGAAGCCACCCAGCACGCAGGAAGTGACCGCACACGTCCCCGCTTCCTCGCATGCAGGAGGCGGAGCCACGCTGCGTCGCCCCCGGCGTCCGCGTGACTACATGTCCCGAAATGCATTGCAACGTCGCAGTAGATTCCTCAAGCAACAGGACTACATTTCCCGGCATGCATCGGTCTTCGAGGAGGTCGTAGCCAAAGCGGGAAACTGAGTCCGCCTCCGACGGGGACTGTGCGCTTTCTGGAGGCGCTGCCAGCGCCGACATCGTGCAGGTTCGAACCCAGGACTGGGAGTGGGCATGGAGCAGGTACAACTGCAGGCGTTGGTGGACTTGGTCCCTGCCCTATGAAAGGCCGTTATCTGTGCCCCCACCGCTTTGCGAATTTGGGCTCCTGAAGTTCAGCCATTCAGCTACGATTATTCATTCACCAGTGCCAGGCTTTTTGTCTTGGCGCTAAATACCTCAGTCTGTCCCTGCCACTAGTAAATTCACAGGTACAATACCATGGTGATAAGTTCTACACTGGAAGTAACGGTGGTGGCTACGGCCCAGCAGCAGTACCATTTCTTATCTCTAATCCTAATCTAATCTTTCTGGGGAGGGATCACCGATCACAGCGAAGAACCAGCCCAGGGATTTGAACCAGGCTCTGGCGGATCTCTACCCGCTACCTTCCCCTCCACTCTTTCCCCTGCACCGAGCTGTGGGGCGCTCTGCTCGGCGGGGAGGAGTGTTGGGTCGCGTGCCCGACTGAGAGAGAGTTGGCGAACAGGGAAGAGCTTTGGGAACAAGACTGCAAAGGCAGGAGCTGGATGTAGGGAGGTGAAGTGGAAGTGGGGATGATGAGGGAGAAAATGAGGCGTCTGAATTTCCTGGCAAAAGGGAACTGCCACTAAAACTGAAGACTGATTCAGTGCTGGTACACAGGAATGCGCTGAAAGACTGGGCAGATGAAAGGGCTTTTTCAAAAACAGCATGGCCCCGGGGAGGAGGGAGGTCGGTGAAATCAATAAACGCCTGTCGACAAGCTTAAAGTAACGGGTGCGACTTTGAAAGAAACTAGAGTTACTAAAACATCCATCCCCATCCTTCCAACCTATCACTATTTGGTGAGTAGTTTTTTCCAAAGCATTAAGAATTTCATTCAAATTGAGTAACCTATTTTTTCCCAGCAAACATGCAATCTTATCCTTAGCCAAATTTACATCTTTAGTCCAGATATGGAATAGGTATCTCAAACTTAACATGGCTCCAATTCCCAGTCCCTACCCCTAGCTACCTACTCCAGACCCCTTAATTTCAGTTAAACACTGCCCATTTGCTCAAACCACAACCTTGGAGTCTCCATTTTTCTTTTGTCTTATTTCCATTAGAGAGTCATTTCAGCTCTACCACAGAAATATATCATGAATATATTCACTTCTCTCCATTTCCACTGCTACCCCCATCGTCTCTCATCTGGGCAACTCAGTGGTATCTCAACTGTTCGTGCTTTTACTCAAGTCCTCACCCCAAACACATATAATCCATTCTGCACCGAGCAGTCAGAGTGATCTTTTAACAATGTAAAACAGGTTATTGTTCCCCGGAGCTAATCCTTCCTATACTTTCTCAGTGCATTTAGAATAAAATCCAAACCCCTGACCTCGTGCCTTGCCACACTCTCCTTCTTTGGTGTAAACACTCCAGCCTTTACTTTACTGCTTTCTGACCCTCCAAGGTAACCAAGCATGTCCCTTTCCTCTTGCTGTTATCATACCTGCAGTGCTCTTCCCCCAGATTTTCTCAGGTCTGACTTTCAGATCCTGGCCTCTAGGTCATCTCGGAGAAGCCTTCTCTGAGGGAGACCATCTGACGTAGTCCTTCTCCCTCCCAGCACAATATCCTGTTGATTATCTTTATAGCACATGAATCTCTGACATTTTCCTTTCTAGTTGCTTGTTTGGTTGTCTGCCTCGAATAAAATTTGAACTCTGAGAGTAGACTGTGAATTGCTTTTACCTCCAGAACAGTGCCAGGCAGGCAAGAAGTTAGGCACTCAATAATTCTTTGAAAGAATGAACCTAAATAAGTAATTTTTTCCCCATTTGAAGATGTCTAGACTACAAACTCTATTTCAGGAAGCAGAAGATAGTGGGAAGAGTAAGATTTGGCAATCTAGACCTGGTTACAGTAGATCTGTGAGATTTGGATCAGGTCAGTTACTTAGTTACGCATGAGTTTTTTACATCTCAAGCATTGCTGGCATGATTTGCCCTCAGCCCCCTGACTTATCATCAGTTAGTTATGTCTGGTAGTGGAATGACTGAGGGATGTCTACGATATAACCAACACTAGAGCTGGATTGCTTTGAGAATACCACTCTGTTAAAAAAACAATCAGTTGTTAAAAAGACCATGCAACTTTTTTTTTTCTTGTGAGGAAGATCGGCCCTGAGCTAACATCTGCCAATCCTTTTTTTTTTTTTTTTTTTTGCTGAGGAAGACTGGCCCTGGGCTAACATCCGTGCCCATCTTCCTCCACTTTACATGGCACGCTGCCACAGCATGGCCTGACAAGCAGTGCATCAGTGCACACCCAGGACCCGAACGTGCGAACCCTGGGCAGCCAAAGCAGAGTGTGCACTTAACTGCTGCGCCACTGGGCCGGCCCCAGTGATGTGGCATGTTTTGAGAACTTTTGTAAATTGGAACCTTCTGATTTTTAAAGACAAAAAAAGGGAAAATTATAATTGTATCTAAAAAACAGTCACCGTTAACACAATTACTTATTAAAGGTTCAGTGATCAAATGGTTTTTAAAAATTGATTGTATGGACTTTTAAACATTTGTTTACTGAGGTAAAATTCACATACCATAAAATTTGCTATTTTAACCATTTTAAAGATTTTATTTATTTTATTTTTTCCCCCCAAAGCCCCAGTGGATAGTTGTGTGTCGTAGCTGCACATCCTTCTAGTTGCTGCATGTGGGACTCGGCCTCAGGATGAACGGAGAAGTGGTGCCTCGATGCGCACCCGGGATCCGAACCCGGGCCGCCAGCATCGCAGCGCGCGCACTTAACCACCAAGCCACAGGGCCGGCCCTATTTTAACCATTTTAAAGTGTACAATTCAGTGCTATTTAGTACATTCACAATGTTGGGCAACCATCATTAATTCCAGGAATTTTCATCGCCCCAAAAAGAAGCCTAGTACTCTCTAAGCAATCACTCTTCACTCTCCCCTCCCCCACAGCCCCTGGCAACTGCCGTCTCTATGGACTTGCTTATTTTCGACATTTCATATAAATGGAATCATACAGTGTGTGGCCTTTTGTGATTTCTTCCATTAGCATAATGTCTCCAAGGTTCATCCATGTTGTAACATGTATCAGTGCTTCATTCCTTTTTATGGCTGAATAATATTCCATTGTAGGGATATATCATTTTGGCTTGTTTCTACTTTTTTAGCCATTATGAATAACGCTATGTACATTCGTGTACAAGTATTTGCATACCTGTTTTCAATTCTCTTGGAGAATATATATATATATATGAATTGCTCGGTCATAAGGTAACTCGATGTGTAGCTTTTTGAGAACTGCCAAACTGTCTTCCACAGCAGCTGCACCACATTGCATTCCCACCAGCAATGTAACAGGGCTCCAGTTTCTCTACATCCTCACAAACACTTGTCTTTTTATTCTGGCCATCCTAGTGGGTGTGAATTGGTATCTCATTCTGGTTTTGATTTGTGTTTCCCTAATGACTAATGATGTTGAGCATCTTTTCATGTGATGGCCAAATGCCTCTTCAAAGTCCTTTGCCCAGTTTTAAATTGGGTTTGCTTTCTGCTGTTGAGTTTTAAGAGTTCTTTATACTATATTTTGGATACCAGGTCCTTATCAGATTTGATTTGCAAATAGTCTCTCTCATTCTGTGAGTTGTCTGTTATTAACAAAAGTGTCCTTTGATGCACGAAAGTTTTCAATTTTGATGAAGCCCAATTTTTTTTTTCTTCTGTTGCTTGTGCTTTTTGTGTCATACTTAAGAAACCTTTGTCTAATCCAAGATTACAAAGATGTGCATCTATGTTTTCTTCTAAGAGTTTTATAATATTAGCTATGTTTAGGTCTTTGATCCATTTAGAATTAATTTTTGTATATGTTTTAAGAATCCTACTTCATTCTTTCGCATGTGGTTATCTAACTATCCCAGCACAATTTATTGAAAAAGCTATTTCCCCATTGATCTTGGCAGTCTTATGAGTGTCTTTGCTGGATCATGATTCAAAGAAACAAAAATAACCAAATAGTTGTTCTAGAAATGAAAAATACAACAACCAAAATTAAAAACTCCATGGATGGGTTAAACAGTTGAAGAGAGAAGTAGTGAATTGGAAAAGAAGTCATAATAAATTATTCAGAACTGAAGAAAGTTACTGATCCATAGATTTAAGAATCCTAAATAGAAAAAAATAAAAAGCTATCTACACCTAGGCATGCCCTAGTTAACATGTCAAACAAGATTAGCCCGAAGGGTTGAAGGTGCATGATGGCTTCCTTCATGGAGTTCATTACATGGTTGTCTAATTTTGTATATGTCTGATAAAGTGTTTCAAAAGAGTAATTAAGGGTGAAGTAAAGTCATTTATTTTCTGATAGAAACTGAGTTGATCATCCCAAGAAACTGGCTCTAATTGTTGAAGCGCCTGCTCTTTCACGGTCTCTGGGCCCTTTTACATGTTATCTCTGGAGCCAGAGAACCACAGCCGCACGCACACCGGTTATCACTCCAGGAGGGAGGGGTGATAGCAGAAGAATTTACATCTCTCTCTTCTGCAGATATGTCTATAACATGGCTGTTACAATACTGTAATATGTAAGTAAACTACGAAAGGCCAGAGACCATACGCATCAAAGCATTTCACTTCTATGAAATGGTGATGGGGCTCTAGCAAAGTGGCAATCCAGACCTTCGAAGAACCACGCTTAGAAACCAGACACTCTATGTGGACATTTTTAGGGGCAACTAACAGGCCAGTTCTGAAATTCAGGACTATTTGAACCTAATAAACTCCTGGGTGAGATGCAAAGAACAGCAACAGTGAGTTCATTCATATCCAAGTTTGGAACCAAAAATCTTAATATGTTGATGAGAAAAGAAATGATGGCAGAGTTCCTTTATTCCAGAAATATTTTAATATGATCATAGTACAGTTATGAAGTCACATTCAATCCACTGAATATATTCAAGGTATTAATAAAAATATTATACATCTTTACTCACTACCTTAATATAATTAAAGTATTTGGTTCTTATAGTTGAGACTAATTGCCATATTCATTCATATTTGCACTGCTAGTCAAAAAGCATGTAAGTAAATCTATGAATTATGGTAGTGGGGGTTCAGTCCTTTTTCATCTGAAATCTAAGTATCAAAATTGAATGTTTCCTTTTTTTAAATGCCACAATACTTGAATCCTAGAAAGAACAGTCAACCAATTTAAGGCAAGGTATTGGAACTTTTATACAACTTTAATTTGAAAAGATAAAAGAATACTTTATCAATCATACATGCCTTAACATTTAGATACCTATAGATTCTTATAAAGGCAGTAATAAAAATGTCAGTGCAAGTTCTACATTGGGTTCCTCAGTAGAGAAAATAACAGGTTCTTAGAGTAAACCATTTTCAAATCCCAAAACACTGCAAGAGGAAAGAATTCTTTGGGTGCAGGACTTAGATGTAGCATAATTATTTTTACTGAATAAAGATAGGTATAAAACATTGTGATTATACATAAAAATTAGTGTCTTGGCCAGTTTGTTTAAACTTTTGTTTCAAATTTACTTTAATGCAAACTTTAAAAAAACAGTTGATTAGGGCCAGCCCTGTGGCATAGCAGTTAAGTGCACATGCTCCACTACTGGCGGCCTGGGTTCGGATCCTGGGTGCTCACCGATGCACCGCTTGTCAGGCCATGCTGTGGCAGCATCCCATATAAAGCAGAGGAAGATGGGCACGGATGTTAGCCCAGGGCCAGTCTTCCTCAGCAAAAAAAAAAAAAAAAAAAAAAAGAGGAGGATTGGCATGGATGTTAGCTCAGGGCTGATCTTCCTCACACACACACACACACACACACACACACACACAAAAAACAGTTGATTTAAAATCTATTGATAGTAGTAGTGCAAAGAGGTGCCTCTGTCCCTTTTTTTG
This sequence comes from Ceratotherium simum simum, assembly GCF_057802395.1. Lineage (NCBI taxonomy): Eukaryota > Metazoa > Chordata > Mammalia > Perissodactyla > Rhinocerotidae > Ceratotherium > Ceratotherium simum. Next base: position 13,315,014 of record NC_141906.1, on the reverse strand, counting down.
GTAAGGGCTGAAGATTAGCGTTTCACAAAGAAATAAGTTATTAAAATATATGTAAAATGTGTGTGTGTGTTTTTAATGACCGAAGAAGGCACAAAATGAATTAAATTAAGAGAAAATATTACCACTTGTTCTGAACTCTGGTTAACTGTACAGTATTAATCATAATATACACTTTTAGATAAGAATCCAGATTTCTTGTAATTGAAAAGTGACATCACATTTTCTAGCTCTATTATTTGTGCTAAAAGACACTGCTGTAACAGACTGAAATAGGCAGTATACACTGAGTCCAAGTAACAATGATGTTTTACCAAGACAGTACTTTTTTTTTTTTACAGTGGCTAAGTGACAACTCATGGAATGGAATTAGATCTCAAAAGCTTAAGTGAAAATATCTAGTACTTCTTCATATTTGCAAAGCTACTCACACACTTTAAGGAAATGTTAACTGTAAGTGGAAAAAGCAAATAAACGGTGGTGCTTTGATCTGCATTTTAATTAAATTATTAAATAGACAACACATTTAAACATTAAAAAAAGAAAAAGACATTAGTATATCGTACTCACGGGCTTTCCTACAAATGGACCATTAGTGTTAGGCACCAAAAATTTCAAGTTTTTTTTTTTTTTTAACCTGTCACACTGATACATCCTTAACTCTTCTATTTCTGCTCCGCAAGTATCACCATTTACCTTAAACATTTGCAAAGTTCATAAAAATTCTGTTCTGGGCAAGTGAATTGGAGATTGTCCTTTCTTTCTTGGTATTCTTCATTGCATATTTTGTCAGTTATCTTACAGCAACTAGATTACTACAATCTCTATTACCATTTAAAAAGTGTCTGAATTTCTCTTCTAGCCATGAGAATGAATATATGTACATATTTATCCAAACTAAACACAAAATTATGTGTGAAGTTGAATGAATAAAAATGAATCTTATTCTTAATAGTTACTGTAGAATAATTTTAGTCATGTCCCTTATGATTCTGAATTCCATTATATTAAGGAAAGTAATTCATATGAATGTACAATGTTTACATACGTAAGTAGACAGCTTTCAAAACAAACTTTGCCATAAAAGTCTACGTTAAAATTCAGTCTGGACCCTTGTCCTTGGCCTCTTGTGAAGAGTCTGCCCTACTCATGGAGTTCTTCTACCAAAGAGGAATGGGCACATGGGTGAACAATTTTCACTTGTTTAATGAGGGAGTCAAGTATAGATATATGGAGGTGAAATTACCAAACTTCAACTCACACTCGGGAGTAAATGTAGGATTATAATGGAATGATGGAATTTAGTGTGTGCTATATCGATGAATCTCCTTCAATTACTAGGCAACAAAAACATAAATCGAATGGCTGACTATTTAAATAACTAAGTCACACATCAGAAGTGGAGAAAATGATCTTTCTATGGGAAAACAATTAGTAAGAGTACATAATTTCTTGTCTTTAGTAAGTTGAAAGTGAGTGAAAACTACCTACTAAATATTTATCAAGTCAGGAAAAAAATCAGAATGAAGTGCCATGGAAGCATATGAAGTTAAGGCACCATTATTTACAACTTCAGTGATTGGCACTTATTCTGAAAAAGGCTTTGAAGACATGAATTTAAAAAAGCAATATTATTTTCCCCTACTTCTGTAAACTACTTAGTAGTTCTTAACATAACTGTCTATTATTTGTGCTTTGCTTTTCGGCCCTGTGGATAGCAGCTGCATTTTATGGTAACATCCTGCACCTTTCCTTTCCTTTGGTGTTTGTGAACATACACAGTGGGAAAGGCTGTAAAAGGTGCAAAACAGGCAAACATGCCATGTCTGTGTAAGAAACAATGTAAAACAGGTGGCTGACCTGACACAGTACCATCAGACCACACGAAAGCTATTCTGAATTACTCAAGAAAGGGTTAAATCCTTCAACTCACTCTTTCTCAGGACTTATTATATATTAAGTTTAGGGTTTATAGTATTCTATGTGACTTTAAAACGGCAATGGCTTCAACAAATTCATAAAAGTTAGTTATATGACTCTTGGTCCAACAGATGTGTTGAAATGCAACAAGTACATTTACTTTATAATTTCTGTCCAAGTATAAAAATACTATACAAAGTTCATAAGTGCATGTGTGTGTGTGCGCACGCGCGCACAAGTCTATAACTGCTCTTGCCTCCAAAGCTCAGAAATTCACTAGCTTACAAATAGGTTGCTGCAGTCAGCTGATACCACTTAACCGTCTCTTTGCTCAAGTTGAAATCTTTCAAAGGCAGGGTTATTCCACCCAAGAAAAAATTCTCCCGCAGAGATTCTGCACTGAGTACACTTAGTTGAAGTTCTCTCTGTCTTAGGGTTTCTTTGCTATATCCACTGTACACAAGCTACAGCAAAGGCAAAAAAGAAACAGTAAGTTACAAATGATTTATTTGTTTGGTTTCTTGGGTTATTTTAAGTAAAAATATGAGTGAGATTATTAGAGTGACTACAATTACTGACATTGATCATGACACATCTGGTGGAATCTGTTTCATACTTTGGATGCACATTCTGTATTTCAGTCTTGGATTGTATTATCATTCCTCTGAGAGTCTGACATAGGAATGCACAAAGTAGAAAATTACTATTGCTAAAAACTAAAAGCATGTTTTTTCTGAGACAGAGGTATGGGTAAGGGAAGAGAAATTACATGGCAGCATGTCTTAAGATGATCTAATAGCTAGGAAAAAGAGAATGGAAGGAAGCAAGTTGGGATAGTATAATAATATAATTATTGTACAAAAAATGAGAAATTAAATTTCCTTTTGTCTTTTTCCTGTTGGATTTTATATACCATGAAATGATAATTTCTGACTATCCAGTGCAAACTCACCAACTATAAATGCAGTTTACAGCAAATCTGAAGTGTTGAAAACTATTCTCTTTCAAACACTCACCACATTCAATACTAAGAATTTTTTTTTCAAGAAAGCCTCACTGTAACTTCTGAGAAACATCTCCTTAACCTAGTCCTTCTCACTGTTTGACTATAAGAACTAAAAAACTGACATTTCGTTTTCTTGAAAGTACAACACTAACTAGAAAAGAGCCAATATACTACTTCTTGAGAATAATACCAATTGGTCTTCACCAAACATTTTATATGTTTTTAAAGGGCTGAAAGGACATTGTACGATTTTAATACATTTATAACCTTGATGAAAATTCAGAATTATCTGCTTCCAAATCTCTACCCAGACATGTGGATGTAATGTTAATGTACACAAATAAGTTAATGTACATATAAGTGTACATTAACATTACATGTAGTTAATGTAGTGTTATATTACATTCAGTACTGTACTTAAGGTGTTATACTTAATGGTACTGTACTTATGGTGTTGGGGTGGTGTTTATCCTAAAGAAGCAGTTGACTAAGGGTTAGCAGGTTTTAACAGATTAGTAAGTTTGCAAGTGGACTATCAGTGGCTCAGCAAAGTCACAGTTCTGCTCCACACTGTTCAGCTGATGGTTTGCTTACTGCTTTCCATTAGGTGCACTCTATTTTAAGAGCGTTGCTGACAGACTACAACAAATTAGGAGGATGATTTTGAAACTACATCGTATCAAACAAAGGTAAAGGTACTGAAGATGTTTTAAAAGCATAAGCAGGAAGGGCATCTGAACTTCAATTATCTGACGGGCTGCCACACAGGAGGAGGAAGAGTAGTGCTGTGTGCTTCCAAGAGGTACAACTGAGACTTATAGGTGCAAACTACAGGGAGTGAAGATTTCAGCTCATTATAAAAATAATCTAAGAGTTGGAGCTGCCCAAAACCAACTAGATGGGCTGGAAGTATTTCAACACAGATTGACATCCCCTTTTGTAGAGGGGGTTCAAGCAATGGAAAAGGAGCTGAATAATGGCCCCTAAGATCTTTCTAAAACCTAAGGGTCTATGATTGAGGGTTCAATTCTGCACCATTTTATTAAATACCATTGGACTGCTACTGATTTGCTTTACTAGTACATTAAATAGTTCAGCAACTGATACCTAAAAAATTTAAATTTCAAGTGTTTAAAATTTAAAATCTCAAACAAATCTAAGAAATTTTTAGAAATGATTTTAACTTACCATTTCATTGAATGTGGGGTTCCTAGTTTTTCGTGAAATTTTTGTTTTACGTTTGGATGTTTTGTGGGTATCTGGAAGTAGGTATGTTTTGACATATGGATTTGGGTCAGCCCCATCTTCAGTAACCTACAAAGAAAAGCATTCCCTTAACAGTAGTGCTTCCTACTAAGGTATAGGTTCCCTCTACAACCCTCATGATTCGCAACCACTCACAAGATCTTTGATGTGCATCACCATGATGAAGAGAGTGCCATTTCGGTAAGAGAGGGATAATTTCACTGCTCCTCCTATTTGGCCTGGAGTAGGACTGAAGGGACCGGCATCTGAAAATATAAATATGTTCATCTTTATTTTATCTTGCTTGCAGTGGTTCAAGCTGCAACAAAAAAAATTTTACTTTAATTCCAGGACATGTAGGGGGAAGAAAAGGTAAAGAACCTAGTAGGCACTGATAAATGTTTGTTTAATAATCACACTCCTTCAGGAAAATTAAGTTTATCCAGAAATAGACTGGCTTAGAGAAAACACCCTCCTCTCATTTTCACTGGACTACAGCCAGTAACCCCATTGTCACTCAGCCACATCCACTGAGAAGTTATAGACTTTCAGGTCAGAGGGAAGCCATGAATCATCAATAAAGAGAAAAAATAATCTCACCTGCAGACCTAGCTATTCCTTCGGCTTTCTCATCACGAAGTAAAGGGTGGAAAAAAGTACAAACCAGATCACACTAAGATAGAAGAGGAAAAAGATTTATTAATTTAAATATTATGTAGCACAAAAAATAGTATGTTATTACTTTTCAGGTAGGACAGTCACCTCTGCCACATCCGTTGAAGCACTCATCAAACTCTGTAAATAACTGTTTAACTCAATTTTTCTTTTGGCTGCTACATCTTTTATGTGTGTTCTTCCTAGAACCATCCTATTAGGAAAGCTATGAAAGAAAAACAAATGGGATTTAAAATTATTTCATCTGGAAGTATTTATAGAAATGAGTGTAATATTCACTTAGAAATACACTTTTTATATATTTAAATACAAAGTGGAGTCAATCTACTGTAAATTTTTGTGATTTCTCTTCAGAGTACTGGAGATGAAATAGTTCAAGTATCCATTATCGTTTTATGAACCTTGGTACAAAAGGTACTGTTTTGCTAATTTGCTATATTTATTATTTATTTTCTACCTATGTCTTCTCAAGATTAATCATTCACAAATATTTTATGCAGATCTTATCCTCCAAAATGATCATTACTCAATCAGCCATACCTATTGTAGATACCAGTAAAATCCACAAATTACATAGGGCTCATATCAAGATAATCTTAATTCTGCTTATTTTGGTGGTAGTGGAAAAATGAGACTGCAAATGGAAATAAACTCTGATACCCACTTTGCTGCCTCCTTACTTTTGAAATCTAGTCTGATAAGAATATGAGCAACTTGATACAGGAAATCTACTGGTCATTAGCTACATTAAAACTGAGGGTTTCCAAAGGGTATCAGATACAAAACTAAGCACTAAGATTTTACAGTCTCAATGCCTCAGCTTATTATTTTTCAGAGGAGCTCAGTACGGCCATAATAGATTATTTCTGCAGTAATTTAAAAATCTGACTTTTTAAAACCAAGATTCCAAATTATTATCTTGTGTTGCTTACTGTGGTAGAGACTACAAATTTAAAGCTTCAGCTAAAATCAGAAGGCTGGAATATCCTATATTTTAAGTTTAAGATCTTGATCATTTATTCATTCAACAAAAACTTACAGTTCCTTGTCTGTATCTGGTACTGTATTAGGTCCTTGTGATACAAAGGAAAATAAGTCACACATGGTCCATAGTATCTTACTAAGTGTTTAACACAAAGCTTTTGACCTACACTTGATGATAATGAAATTGTTTCCTATTAAAAAAAGATGAATGTACAAGGATGGGAACATACCCTGGTAACTTCCAAAGTGGAAAAATAATACTGAGCTTATTGTGAAGTTCCTGAAACTCATCAAATGTCCGGAATACAAATGATGGTTCAAGCTGTCCTTCCCTTAAAATTCGGACTACATAAATCTGAAAAGAAATCACACCCCAAACACATTAGATTTATAATAAAACCTTTCCTGACAGAAAATTTACAGCTTGACCATTATACGTAGTCCAAATGCTTTTAACTTGGTAATATATACATCACCAATAGGAAACAGCAAATATAAAAGTCCTCATAAATATAGCACATCTAACTACATTCTAAGAGTGATCTTAACCATTGTAAGATATATAAACAAGAACGGGGGGCCGGCCCCGTGGCTTGGTGGTTAAGTGAGCGCGCTCCAGTGCTGGCGACCCGGGTTCGGATCCCGGGCTCGCACCGACGTGCTGCTTCTCCGGCCATGCTGAGACCGCGTCCCACATACAGCAACTAGAAGGATGTGCAGCTATGACATACAACTATCTACTGGGGCTTTGGGGGAAAAAATAAATAAATAAAATCTTTAAAAAAAAAACAACAAGAACGGGAAAATGCAAGTTATTTTATTTCCAGGATTAAATATAATAAATGTATTTCCCAAATTTATAAATTGAGTGCATTTCCAATGAAAATAATACATAAAAGTTCATTTAAGAGAGTAAATGAGAAAAAAGTCAAAATTTATGGCAGCAAGGGGATGAGTGAAAACTTATCTTACTGGATGTTTAACAATTATAGAGTCACAGTACTTTAAAGAGTAAAATACTGGTGCAGAGTCAGATATATCTACAGAAGACCAGAAATAAATTCAAGGATATATATGAACTTAGTATATTTAAAGATGGCATTATAAATCATTGAGGGAAAGAACAGACTACTGAATAAAATGGTGTTAGGATAAAATACTCAATAAACATACAAAAATTTACTACTAATAAAAAATAGGTGAAAATTAAAACGGTGAAGTCGTTTTCTAAAATCTATCAATTTGTCAAAAATTTAAAGACTGACAGTACTACAAAGTATTATCCAACAAAAATATTAGCACAAAGGTGAAAAATATATTGAGGGGAGAAAAAAAGCACGCTGAAGATCCCGTTTTTGTTCAAAAACAAACTTTATTTGTGTGTGTGTGTTTTAAAATATTTCATCCCTGGAGAGTGGAATGACAACTTAGACTTATACTTTATATGCTTCCATATTGGTTGAATTTGTTACAATGAGCAAGCTTTACCTTTGAAATTAAGAACAAATTGAAGATAAGGAAAGAGAAAAGCAAAATAGCACCACCCTTTTAGTCCTGTCTGTGAAAGGAAGAATATCATTTGTCCCTCATGGGTTTAGAGCAAATTTACCAAGAAATAAATACCAAAGAACAATTAGGGATGCTCCAAGTACAATTATTTATTTTTGGACCATCCATGGAAGAAAGAAGTTTGAAAAGAATGAATGCTTGGAACTTTAGCAGAGTCAATGCAGGAAGAAGGAAAGGACAATAATGCACCCATGAGTCTCTACAAACTTACGTAATGTTTATCTGGGTTGTATTTCTTATGATAAGTGAAAACAGAGACTTCCTTGATTCGACCATCTTGTCTAAAGGAGTATGTTTTGGGTGAAAATGAAAGGATGGGTTCATCATTGGAAGGAAGACCAGAAAAACGCAACTGAGCAAGGTTGTGAATGAAGAAGTTAAACTTTGTGGCAATGCTTCCCAAACTTGATTCAATCAGCCTACAAAATAATCAGAAAATGTGTTAACAGTAAATGTTCATGAGAATACACGCTCAATTCTTTTAACATAATAAAAGATAAAAAAATTCATATTTCATCCATATTAACAGATTCTCACTTTGCCAAGGACTCCCTTTGTTCTATAGGACAAAAACCCATTAAAATATATCTCACCCCAACAAAAAATTTTAGCCAAGAAAGTCTCCATTCCATCCCATCCCACTGTCTCCAAGAAATGATGCTTGGATTCCTTGAGCTCTGTGGGGCCCAATACTAATTAAAAAGCTATTAGGGGGCTGGCCCGGTGGCGTAGTGGTTAAGTTCGCACACTCCACTTTGGTGGCCTGGGGTTCACAGGTTCAGATCCCAGGCGCAGACTCCTGCACTGCTCATCAAGCCATGCTGTGGCAGCCGTCCCACATATATAAAGTAGAGGAAGATGGGCATGGATGTTAGCCCAGGGCCAATCTTCCTCAGCAAAAAGAAGAGGATTGGCAACAGATGTTAGCTCATGGCTAATCCTCCTCACCAAAAAAAAAAAAAAAAAAAAAGAAAAGCTATTAGGGATAGAAGATGATTGGTATAATGCCAGAAAGATGATTCATTATTTTCTTCCCTGTAATAAATGGGGAAGGTGACAATTAAACAGGTATAGAAGGAAGCATCCAAAGTAATCCAAATTTTTAAAAAATCTCTTCTATCAAAGAGTAGAATAGTAGAATCTGGTATTAGATACCTTCTTCAGATAATCATAATTTCCCTCAGTTGGAAAAAGAAGTTTTGACAGGATGGGGAGTTTGGATGGTATAAATTTGGAAGGCAGGCCCGGATAATACATTTTAGGCAAGCAAAGGAAACAAGAAGTCTCAAAAACAGGATAAAGGAATACAGAAAGAGGAAAGAGATTAAAAAGGAAAGGTCAGATAACCTCACACAAAGGTTTTTACCTTCCTCTGTACTGAATATTTGCGTCCCCCAAAATTCATATGTTGAAGCCCCAATCCCATAGAGCCTTTATGAAGTTAGTAACTATGGTTCAACAAGGCCATGAGGGTAGAGCCCCGATCCAATAGGATTAGTGTCCTTATACGAAGAGACAAGAAACCACAGGCTTTCTTGCTCTATCTCCTTCCTTCATGTGGGGAAAGAGCAAAAAGTCCGTCACCTGTAACCTAGAGCCCTCACCTTAGGAAGCAAATCAGCTGGCACCTTGATCTTGGACTTCCCAGCCTCCAGAACTATGAGAAAATAAATTTGTGTGTTTAAGCCACCTCATCTCTGGTATTTTGTTATGGCAGCCCAAGCAGACTAATAAGTGCCTGCTCTACAGTTGTGCCCAGGGGAGCCAACAAATCTCTTTTAAAAAACAAAACAAAACCCATCAATACCTAAATTATCAGGATTAGTTTGGAAGGCTATACAAAAGTCAGCTTCCTTCAATTCAATTCAGCTCAGACTCTTGAGACTAGGGAAGTCCAGTCCAGTGTTTTCTACCTCTTCTCCACTGAGAGGAAGAAGGCAAGAGAAAAAGGAGAGAAAAGAACATGAGCTCACGTACCCCTCCCTAATATGGCATTATAATGAGGTGGTACCACTAGCCAGTGACCAGCCTGGTCACCAGACCTTTAGAACATATTTGCCAGGAAGATCTGCTTTTAAAGCAATAACGACAAGTTCAAATGCCAGTCACTGGTCTATGTGTTTCAAGTACTACGTCATATAATAACAATTTACTACAGCAATGTCCCAGAGTTCGCTGTTTTAAGTACCTATGCTATCCATAAAAATTGTTATGGTAGAATCCTGAAAAATCGATTAGTGTAGATATCATTTTAGGAAAAAACCTTGTATTCGGCACTGTAGAAAATATGTTTCACAGAAATAGTTCATAAATAGGATGTTTATAACTGAAATCATATACTAAATAAATCTTGAGATCATATTTTGAGAGAAATAAATGTATTTATTAAAGTGCTATTGCAGGCCGGCCCAGTGGCGTAGCGGTTAAGCGGGCGCACTCCACTTCGGCGGCCCAGGGTTCGTGGATTTGGATCCCAGGGGCGCATCAACGCACCGCTTGTCAAGCCTTGCCGTGACGGGGTCCCATGTAGAGTAGAGGAAGATGGGCGTGGATGTTAGCCCAGGGCCAATCTTCCTCAGCAAAGAGGATTGGCATCAGACGTTAGCTCAGGGCTAATCATCCTCACAAAATAAATAAATAAATAAAGTGCTATTGCAAATCCTTTATATTTATTCAGTAAATAAACTTTTGACATAAGATAAACTTTTGACAAATCTACTATTTGTTAATCCTGTGAATCACAATTTTTTCCTGTAAATCAGTATTTTGATATACAGCATTTGTTTAAACTAAGGAAAACAAATCAAAGCTAAACTGTATGTGCCTTCTCCAATATACTTAAATATGTCTTACCTAGTAAAGAAAATTGTAGCTTCTGCATCTGTAGTTTGGGGTTGAAGTGCATCTCTAACATATTTTAAATCTTGAATACTTGTAAGTTCTGGTAACCCTGAAGGAATCATCTACAGGAAGGGGAAAAAAAGTTTGTGAGTTAAATTTTTTAAAAGTCTGTTCCCCACTCCTCCCTAAAAGGTGGCCAAGTAATCAGAACTAAAGCAAACAAAAACAATCTCAGGTTTAAGGAGTCTGTTAGTGTTTTAGGGACCTAAGTGATTCTCTTATAAATGAGAAAAACTGAGGCCAAGGAAGTCAATTGTTAGAAGTCACAAAGCCAATTTATGGACTAAAAGCTGTGAAATCCAGATCTTTTGTCTAGTCATCTGTTTCTACATCAATTTCAGTCACAATAAAAATATCACAGTGGCTTTTTTTGTTTGTTTTTACTTTTCACTTAATATACATCCAGAAAAGTACAGAAATCTTAAGTGTACAACTTAATGAATGTTCACAATCAGAACACATCCAGATGAAGACACAAATTATTTACCAGCATCACAGATGACCCTCTCAGGGTCCCTTTCAGTTACTAATACCCCTCATCCCCAGGGTAACTGCTCTAGTGACTTATTTTTTATATAAATGGTGTCTGGCATATTTCACATAACAGTAATTTTCAAATATTTTGGTAATAATATATCTGACATTTGAAACTACAGTAAATTTTATTCCAAAAATCACAAAGTATCCTTTTTTAGATATTGATACACAGAAGCATTAATATAAAATTAATCAAATGCTTGTAAAGAAGAGAGTTACCAGTGAAAGGAGGTTAAGAAAGAGGTTTGTTTGCTTTCTTATCAAGTTGTAGGCCTGACAGCAGAGGTCCACAAACAACTGGAAACGAATGGTGGGCTTTTCACCTCCATTAATGACATATGCCATATCAGAGGTCAGCACAAAAGGAGCCCGATCTCTATGTAAAAGAAAGTACATACAAAGTATTATTTATAGAAGTTATTCAAATAGTGCTATTTCTATACATGGTTATTGAACTAAGCTATCTGAGCCAAAGCAATTTCCAACTGGGAAACTTAGTATCAGGCAGTTTTCAATTTGCATAATTTTTAAAAATTCACATTTTCAGGAAAGCCATCAGATAATCTCATTATTTAGATAGAACTTATATATGAAATTGTTTCCAAGGTGATATTTGAGATCAAACAGTAGTGATAAACACAGAGAGAAAAATTTTGTACTCATTGCTATTATGCAAATAGAAACATTTTTAATAGGTACCACTAACTAGATAAAATAAAATAAAATACACCTTAATTCATTTCAACAAAGGTTACACACACATACTCATTCTTGTCTACTACATGGTAAAGTCATCTCTTAGGGCCTTTTTCATCCCCAGTTATGCTCAAAGGGAGCTACAAAGCAAACAGCAAGAAAAAAGGCAAGATTTGGGACGTTAATTTGTGAAATAGGAAGCACCTCTTTTCTTTAGCAACAACAGTAACAGTATTAGTACCTCTTGAAGCTACCAAACATCTGTGCGTGGCCCAAAAACTTTCCAAAGTCAATGTGAAACATGTGTCCTGTGCTTCGAAGCATTATATTGTCATTGTGACGATCACAGATGCCTAAAACATAGGTGGCTACGCAGCATCCAGCACAAGAATAGATAAAATTCTCAGAAGCCTATAATAAAGATATAAAATTATTTTAGGAAAAAAATTATTTTTAAAACAGGCAGGGTTACAAGATTACAGTAATTCATCACTCTTTGAAAACACTACTATAATCCACTTTCTCAACAATTTGTAAGCTGGGTTATGGTAACAACAGCTAGCCTTTTCGTGTCTCAAAAACAAAAACACTCTTCTAAAGGTGGTTATTGTCCCTTCTCTCTAGCTTTTGTCTTTTAACAGGCGGAGATCCCATCAGTCCCTACTTAGGGTACTTGCTGCCTTTGAACATCCTTTAGGCATCTTGTTTGTGGAACCCTGCTCCTCACAGGCTCTGCTGCTTACCACAAGTGGTAACACTGGGCCAAAGATTAATCTGATTAAAAAATATTCTTCATTTTTTTTGGCTTATAGGGAGGGCATGTGTAAAGAAAGCCAGCTTATATCTTTAAACATCCAATAATATATTTAATGTGTTGTTTTGCCCATTTGGTGACTCCCTATGTGTCATCTGCAAGTTTCTCAAAGCTGGAGAGCTTCTTTCACTTTAGTCCTGCTATCTTGGGGATTAAATTACTAACATAATATCATACAGAAGGATCCAGCAAGATCCATACAATGAATATTTTTATCTAAAGCTTCTGCATTTAGTTTATTCTCAAGATACTACATTTCTGAATGGAGAAGTCATATAGCTCTACATGTCCTTGTGGTTAATTTTATTCTATAATCCCCCAGAAATCATTACTGATGATGATGATGATGATAACAGCAAATGTTTACACAGCACTTATCCCAAACCAGGCACTGCACTACTCTTTCTCCACACACACAGTACATGTGTATGCATGTATGTATACATTAACTCATTTAAAATCTCACAACAAACCAATGACATAGGTACTGTTATTATCGCCATTTTATATATGAGGGAAACTGAAACACAGAGAGGTTATTTGCCTGAGATCACATAAGTGTTAGGTGGCAGAGCCAATATTTAAACCCAGGCAATGTGACTCTACAATATTATATATCCTCCTACTTAGTAAAGCACATAAAAAAGCCAAATGCATTAAAGGCATTCAATGTATGTTATTTGACAATTGTTTTGTGTCAAATAATTTACCCAAAATCACAAAAGAGCCACCATTACTATAAACAAGTATTGACTTCTGCTACACTGCTTTCCCCAAACCACAAAGAAGTAAGAAAAGGGAGTGATCTTAAACAGTTTAAAAGACCAACAAAGGACAAAATTCTTCTACTTCATTTTCTTAGGTCAACAGATAGCATTTGAATGTATCTATCTGTAAACGTGATGCATTAATGATTTGACATAAACTGGGCAGGCAAATGACATTAAAACTGGGATCTTCTGGGAGAAAGTCAAATATCGTGTGATTTCACTCATATGTTGAAGATAAAAACAACAACAACAAACAAGCACATAGATACAGAGATTAGATTGGTGGTTACCGGAGGGGAAGCAGGGAGGAAGGAAGGCAAAAGGGCTAATAGGGCACATGTGTCGGTGATGGATGGTAATTACTCTTTGGGTGGTCAACACGATGTAGTCTATATACAGAAATCAAAATATAATGGGCCGGCCCCATGGCTTAGAGGTTGGGTGCGCGCGCTCTACTGCTGGTGGCCCGGGTTCGGATCCCGGGTGAGCACCGACACACCGCTTCTCTGGCCACGCTGAGGCTGCGTCCCACATACAGCAACTACAAGGATGTGCCACTATGACATACAACTATCTACTGGGGCTTTGGGGGGAAAAAAAAATAAACGTTAAAAAATATATATATATAATGATGTACTCCTTAAATTTACATAATGTAAGAAAATAATTTAAAAAAAAAACTGGGATCTTCTTACATCACCATTGAAAGTGTTCCTGAGTCTTCCTTAGGCCAATTTAGGATCATTAGAGGCCTTACATCCTAAGAAATTTCCCTTTCCTATTATGTAATTCAAAAGTCTACTAAAACAAAAAATTGATGCCTCCAATAATAAGAATAGCTATCAATTATAGAATTTACTCTATGTAGTGCTTTATATATATTAATTCATTTAATTCTCACAAAACCTTACAGTACTATTATTTTTTACCACCATAATATATACTACAATACTATAATATGTACTATAATGTGTTATAGCAGAGGTCACTGAGGCACAGAGAGGTTAATAATCTGCCCAAGGCTCTATAGCTGGTGAGTGACTTGGGACCTGAATTCAAGCCCAGAGAGTCTGGCCCATAATCTTGCTCTTAACTACCATATGATGCAGCCACTCTTATTCATTTCCGTAACTTTTCCCAAGATCTTTGTGAAATACAACTTTCTGAGTTATAAAAATACCTGTTTTGCTGGCCTCTAAACACGTTTCAAATGTTTTTTGGGTCATTTAGCATTGGTTTCAGTCAGATTCTTGCCATTAAATGCTTTCTGTTTTTATATTCTTTTCTTTAGTTGGAGAAAGATGCTGTTTTCACAACTTAGACTAAATGGCTAGTCACTAGAGCTGGAAAATGAAAGCACTTAAGACTTATGTAATATATTTTTGACAAAGTTATTTAGAATGAGTGAAGTCGGGTACCTGAGGGTTACTATAAATATTCAATAAGACTACCTTTCGACCTTATTATGAAAAGAAGTTAATCTTGTCAATTTGCTATTTTCCTGTTTAACCTGAGGGGTAACTCAAGGGTCACAAGGATTTATTAGTTTGTTTTACAGAATAAAGAGAATGCCCCCAAGGATCACCAAATAACCAGCCCCCAGCTGCCACTGACCCCAGAAGTCAGATTGGCCAGGGGCTTATCGGAGTGAAAGAAATGCGATAACCCTTTTGTTTCTCTGAAACTCCTCCTGCTACACCCCTTAGCTCTATAAAACATCCTGCCTTCTTCTCTTGTTAAGGCGGATTTGAGAGATCCCATGCTCTTGCTTTCTCATGTTAGCCAACTTGAATAAACCTTTCTCCATCTCCCAGAACAGATGTCTCAGTGTTTGGCTTACTGCGCATTGGGCATACGAACTTGAGAATTAAGAGGTTCGGTAACATAAGAAGACATGCTAATCACCTTTTCATATTCCTCTTCAGAGGGATTGTATTTCCTCAGCCACTCTGCAAGTGGTTTGTCTTTAAAGGATCCGGTCACACCATATTCCACTTGAATTTTCCGGAGGGTATCTGAGGCAGGAACTAGCTCCACCATGCCTTTAACAACAAAACATCAAGCTATGTGAAAATGTCTCCCCAAAGTAAGCCTTTAAAAATTTATAGCTTTCGGGGCCGACCCCATGGTGTAGCGGTTAAGTGTGTGCACTCCGCTGCTGGCGGCCTGGGTTCGAATCCCAGGCACGCACCGACACCATTTGTCAGGCCATGCTGTGGTGGCGTCCCATATAAAGTGGAGGAAGATGGGCACAGATGTTAGCCCAGGGCCAGTCTTCCTCAGCAAAAAGAGGAGGATTGGCATGGATGCTAGCTCAGGGCTGATATTCCTCACAAAAAAAAAAAAATTATAGCTTTCAATCTTTGATATAAGACACCAGTTAGCAATTATTTTTAAAAAATCAAGTCTGGCAGCCCATGCTAGAAAATGTGCCCCATCAAAATTATTTTTATTTTCAGAATTTCCCAAGATATAAAGTTGAATGTGACTGTTTGAGACTCTATAGTCGTACATCCATGTGGTACCCGGCCAGGCAATAACAATTTTAATTACAAACTAAATGATACTGACCTCACTAATAAAGTTACTCAGAAGATACATGATGTCCCATTTCAGTACAAAAAACTTCCTTTAATCATGTATTTGGGCAATATAAGTGTTTCAGAGTACATTAAGCCCTTTCAAAGGGAAGAACGGATTAAGATTGTCCTTGTGATATGCTTAAGTCTCAAATATGTGTTTTGTCTTCCTAACTGAAATGTAAATGCATGGCTGGGTAAATCTTTTTTTTTCTCTGTAACTCCGTTAAAACAAGTATCAAACAAATAAATTATGGGACATCTACACAATGGAATACAACGAGGTAGATCTCTACGTGCTTACATAGAAAGATCTCAAAAACATCTTTTTAAGGACAAAATCCAGATGGAGAACTGTACCTTTTGTTTTTAAAAGAAAGACTATTAGGTATGATGAAATATTCACAAAATATTCCTAGAAGGCTATGTAAGTGGTTATATTTCAGGAGTAAGATGCCTAGGATTGAGGATGGAGGTGTGAGAGAAAACCAAGATTTACTTTTCAATTTATTCTATTACATGTTATATGGATATGTTACTATGTGCATATATTATTTATATAATTTAAAAATTAGTTTTATATATTTAAAAAAATCAAAGAGATGCACTGGTGTCAAAATAAAAGATATAAATACAGAGACCTGCTTCCGAGAAAGGACTGGAAAAAAACCAAGTCAACAAGGCTTCTAGGCCACCCCAAAAGCAAGTATGCAAGGCCAGGTTGTAATCCTAGTACTCTGGTCACACATGGCAGAAAGAATTCATTTGGATCTTTTACGTTGTTTTGGTTGCATCATCTAGTTTATAGTTCACAGTGACATCCTTTTTCAATGAGTACCTGTGTCTTTTTTTTGGGGGGGGGGGGGGTTGGTTAGGAAGATTGGCCCTGAGCCAACAGCTATCACCAATCTTCCTCTTTTTGCTTAAGGAAGATTCGCCCTGATCTAACATCTGTGCCAATCCTCCTCCATTTTTTGTATGTGGGACACCGCCACAGCATGGCTTGATGAGCAGTGTGTAGGTCCATGCCCAGCACCCAAACCCGCAAACCCTGGAACCCCGAAGCGGAGCATGCAAACTTAACCACTATGCCACTGGGCTGGCCCCAGTACCTGCATCTTGATCCTATGATTATGTTTAACCAAATTTTTAACATACACACAAATTTCTAATTTCATAATCAAATATACATATGCACAAATTACTAGGTACAAAACAATGGACCAAAGGTCCATAGATAGACGAAGTACTACATCTATGTAAGACATGGTCCCTGCCCTGTGACGTTTTTAACAAGCACCTCAGTCTATAGTAATCCCTCCCTTCTCCAGATTCAGCAATTGTCTTTAATACTCACCAGACATTTACTGCATGTTTTGTATCTTCCCCACTGGATTGATTTTAAGTTCCCTTAGGGCAGAGACCATATCTTACATTGCAGTACTTTGTCTATCTTATGACCTTTGCTCCATTGTTTTGTACCCAGTAATTTGTACATATGAGGTGCTGGTTAAAAACTTTACAGAGGGGGCCAGCCTTGTGTAGTGGTTAAGTTTGTGTACTCCACTTTGGCAGCCTGGGGTTCACGGGTTCAGATCCCAGGCGCGGACCTACACACCACACATCAAGCCATGCTGTGGCGGCATCCCAGATACAAAATAGAGGAAGATGGGCACAGATGTTAGCTCAGGGCCAATCTTCCTCAGAGCAAAAAAAAAAAAAAAAAAAAACCACAAAAACTTCACAGAGGATGTGGATGTGATTTCTTCATTTGAAAAATAAGGACACAGTGAGATAACACAAGTGGAAAATTTAGCACAGAGCAAGGCACAAAGTAAGCACTCAACCGTTAGTTAGAAACAACATAAAACACAAGATGAATTTGACTGTCTCCAAAGTTACATAGAATTCCATAAGAAGGAAGAGTAAATTCAACTATATGAAATATGTGTGGTGACAGAAAAACTAATCTAATGAAATGGTAGGCTCTCATTGACGAATCTTGCTTGATAAAACAACTTCCATCTTACAAGTTATACGAAAAACAACCAGCAAGAATTCTTAAATTGACCTGATTTCCTTTTTGAGAAAATAAAGTTTGTATATCCTAACCTGAGAAAAGAAAGTAATAAGCCTCTCATGCTGTCCTGATGGATAAAATGGAGAAATGTGGAGTGGTTGATAACATAATGAAATAGATGAGTAACCAAGTAAAATACAGTACTCCAAAATTTGGCAATCACCCAAAGGGAGCTCTCATGTGACATGGCACAAGGGTTGGTCCTTGGCCCTCTCTTAGTAAACATTTTTTTTCCAATGACTTAGCAGAAACTACAGAATATACGTTCTTCACATCAGTTCATGACAAACTGAGAGGTTCAATGACAGATAACAAAACTCAGATTTTAAAAAGAACCCAGAGGCTGAAAAGTAATGGATCAAATGTAAGAAGAAAGTTAATAATTAAGTTACATTTGTGTCTAAGACATAAAATGTACAAGTATAGAATGTTCAAGACGTGGTTTAGCAGGAGCTAGTATGATGGTTTTATTTGTGAATAAGCTCCACACATGTGACACTTTGCCCATTCTTCTGCATTCTACAAAATCCAGATGCCATTCTTAGAGACTATGGATCACTTGACCCCTTTACAATGAGAACAATCAGGTGATAAGGTAATTTAAAGTCACATATGACAAATGGCTGAAGAACATGGAACTCAGGATCTGAGGCCACGATACTGGTCATCATGAAGAAGGATTTGACTTAATTATACGATAGTCTGTGAACAGAACTAGAACTGATGGGTAGAAGACACCAGGAGTCAGTTCCCATTCAGCTGAATATAATAAAGAACTCTACAGCTATCAGAGCTATCCAGGATAGGATGGACTACCTTGAAATGCAGTGAATTCCCTTCGCTATGGGCATTTAAGCATAAATTGAATGGCAAATATTAGAAGGATAATTAGATAAGATAATCTTTCAGGTGACTTCCTAGGGTCTATGATTAGAATCTGTGAAGTACTTCTTTTTTTTTTTTTTTGTGAGGAGGACCAGCCCTGAGATAACATCCAATGCCAATCCTCTTCTTTTTTGCTGAGGAAGACTGGCCCTGGGCTAACATCCACGCCCATCTTCCTCTACTTTATATGGGACACCGCCACAGCATGGCTTAACAAGCGGTGCGTTGGTGCACACCCGGGGTCCGAACTGGCGAACCCTGGGCTGCTGCAGCGGAGCACACGCACTTAACTGCTTGCGCCACCGGGCCGGCCCCTGTGAAGTAGTTCTTATTTCCAACAACCATAGGTGATCTTTCCCTCCTTTAAAATCCCACAGCACTGCCTTTGTAATTCTGTTAGAGCTTTCTTCTCATTAAAGTATTTCTAGTTACTTGTATATGTCTTTAACTGCTTCCCTCTAAAATATAGGCACTACACCTTACCAGCATTTTGCAGATAGATGGTAGAAATGCAACAAACATCTGTTGAGTAAGAATGATGATAATGGTTGCAATTTATTGAGCACCTAGTATGCAGCAGATACTGGGGTGTTTTACATTCATTATCTCCTTTAATTATCGCAATATTTCTATGAGTGTAGTACTATTATTATTCACAGTTAACTATTATTATTCACAGTTAACATATATGAAAAAAACTTATTCAATAAACAATAAGATGAAGTCTGCTCTTAGTAGGGAAAAAACCATTATTTTATTCTGCAGAAATGAAATCAAAATTGGTTTCACTTAGATATGGCCTTACTTTTAAGTCAAAAGCTAAAGACCATAAAGTCCCCATTGGGTCACTTAATGGACACCTCTGGTTACTGCAAAGCATTTATTAGTGCTACTCATTGAGTTGTTTGATTGTGAGCAAATGAATCAATAAAGTAACACTAAATTAAAATAAGAAACTACTGAGATCATAGTGTACCAGCATCAGGACCCTTAGGGCAGGAACACTGTGACCTAAGTTCATAGAAAAAAAATAAGACACCAAGACACAGCTAACAGAGTTACCTCGATCTCTGCCAGTTGAGAGACATTTGAAAATCACCATTCTCAGATCTAGTCCTTCTTTAAGCCAGATCTTGTCCATAATCTTTATCATCTGTAAAGCTAACATATCTTGCCGAAGATCTTCACCAACCTTGAAATCAAGGAAATAAAATAAAACTTGTACCTTTCCAAAAGACTTAACAGATTACATACTATAAATGGGGGGTAGGAGGGAATTGCAAAAAAGAGTGAAGAATGGAGAAGAAGAAAACTGCCTTTTTATTCTTCTGCAGCATCCTAGAGAAAGTTACTTAACCTCTTCATGTCTCAATTTACTGAACTGTACACTTTAAAAGGTTGGGTTTTATGGTATGTGAATTACATTTAATTTTTTAAAAGGGCAATATGGGGGATCTTTGTGATGATCAAAATAGTCCATCTTTTTTTTTTTTTTTTTGGCTGAGGAAGATTTGCCCTGAGCCAACAACTGTTGCCAATCTTCCCCTTTTTGTTTGAGGAAGATTCGCCCTGAGCTAACATCTGTGCCAATCTTCCTCTGTTTTGTATGTGGGCCCCAGCACGGCTACCGACAAGTGGTGTAGGTCGGTGCCCAGGAACCAAACCTGGGCTGCCAAAGCAGAGCATGCCAAACTTAACCACTAGGCCACAGGGCTAGTCCCAAAATATTCCATATCTTGACTGCATCAATGCCAACATCCTGATTGTGATATTGTACCACAGTTTTGCAAGATGTTTCCATTGAGGGAAACTGAGTAAAGGGTACACAGGATCACTATATAATTTCTTACAATGGACTATGAATCTATAATTATCTTAAAATAAAGAGTATACTTAAAAAAAAAGTTAACTCTCCCAAAATGAATTAATTCTAACTGGTATCACATCAAGTTTTCATTTTCTTTATTAAATTGGATACAATAACTTTAAAACACATAATGATGAATACATTTTTAAGACTAGCCAAGAAAATTAGGAAAAAAAAATAAAGGAGGGGATTTGCCTTAACAAATATTAAAACTCAACATATAAAATTTCCATATTCAAACAGATGGTACTGTTTTAGGAAAAGGCAAATACATCAGTAAAATAAAATAAGAGTCCAAAACCAGATCTGAGTATATGGGAACTTGCTATACATATCAAAGGTGGTTCAAGAGAAGCTATCTTTATGAACCACTACTAATCAAACTCATTGAATTAACTAACTCTCCATTCTTTCTTCAAAATATACTAATTATGATCACAACACACAGAATTTTGACTGGTAACAGATTCCTCTGTTAAGTACTCCACTCCTGCTGCTTGCCACAGATAAGTTACGTTTCCAAAAACCAGTGCCACTGCTCACGGTTTGGGGTTTTGCAATGCACAACTCTAGTGGGTACCATTCACATCACAGTCTGCGTGAAAGGCACTGCCTGGAGTTATGATGTGCTCAACCAGCATGGCCATACGCAGCAGTTCTAGCCCAGAGTTGCATTTGTTCCCAAATCTATTTGGAAACAGTTTATGTCAGTGATAATTTTTCACATAATTATTCAATTTAATTAAATATTAAATAAACAAAATTACTTTTGCAATTTTTGGAAAAGGAATTTGAGAACAGACTTTTTAAAGTACCATTTAAAAACAAAGTAACCTTATTTTTCTTACCTTAAACATGACATTAATTTCTTCTCCCATTGGATCAGCATTCACCATTGTGACTTTTAGGGGCACAGCATTAGAACTGAAGAAGGAACATGACTACAAATGCAACAAGTTACGCATTACGAAGATAACACTGGAATAAAAATGGTTTTGAGATTTTTTTTGTCCTAGGCATGTCTCCTTTCACTTGTTCCTCTGAATTATGGCAAATGAAATAACACATGTGAACTGCTTTTTGGATTATCTAGCAGATAAAACGTATATAAAAATACTTTTTGAAAACTTCAACATAGCATATATGAGTAAAATATCATCTACTACTCTCTAGGCAGGGAAACAAAACCTTAAAAATTTGAGACAGAAACAATTAAATGTTTGAGCTTTTGTAATAATTCTTCAACAGAGCACAAAATTTTATATTCTCTTATCTTTCCTCTAAATTGATGAGATCTGGAATGAGATCTCTACTTCTATTTATGGTACTATTATAATTAATAATCAGCCATGGAATCAAATAGTAACACTAAATTTAACAATTTCATTAGCAAAGATCAAATCTTATTTTAAAATGAATCTGGTTAAAAAACTAATTTAAGACAGAGACCAATTTGAGGGAAACAACAAACAAAACCCAAGGGGAAAATTCACCCCCTCAATGACATAATTATACAACTCAGGCACCCACCGTTAAATTTCAGTGAAGAGTAGCCATATGTCAACTTCAAGAAAATCAAATCTGAGACTTCTTTATGGATAGTTCTACCCTAGTCTTTCAAAATCATAGACACTAATGGATGAATTAATTGGTGGCTTTTGCTGAAGTGATGTTAGAGAACAATCCACTATTGTATTACTACTAGCCCAGTTCAAAATATAATTACTCAATTTTGATGATTACTCAACTACTTTCTGATGGCTCTAAAAAGTGCTATAAACCTGGGAAGAGTCTATCTGGCTATTCACAAGGGAAGAAAAAAAAATACCTAACTGTAACTGGGTAGTTTTATCATTGAAATTACAACATATGCCTCTCATGTAGCTATTATACCGCACTAAAAAAAATTTCAAGGTAGTAAATAATTTTACACTATTTTTTTTCCCAAGAATGGTGATTAGGTAAAAATATACTGAGATAAATATGGATCTTACAAACAGACATCCATAAATACTTACAACCAACCTATGCACATTTTATCCTCATTTGCCTTAGGCATACTTGCCCGTTTGCCTTATTTCTACCCATTATTTTGAAATGTAATATGAACTTATAAGTATTTTATGTGTCACCTTAATATTTAATTCTTTTGCCACAAGACTTGGATTGAGAGGGAGACGGCATTTATTTTTCAGAAAAAAGGACTGTACTCGTTCCATACTCCTTTGGAGGACAACCTAGGAAAAGAGATTGATACTGTAAGTACATAATGAAAATGAATACCTATTTTTAAGACAACAAAACTATGATGTGGACCCAATTTTTAAAATGCCCAATTGTCAAACGGTCAAAGTTGTTGTTAAAGAAAGCTAATTTTTACTATAAAAATGAAATTATAATGGGCAAAGGCTATAAACACAGGGGGAAAAGTACATATGGTCATATTTAACATATTAGTTAAAACTCACTAAGATTCAAAGAAATAGAAATTAAACAAAAATAAGATGCAATTTTTCACCTAACATATTAAAAATTTAAGATAACATCTAGTGCTGACAACAGGGATGGGAAACAGATACTTTCATAACCTATTGGTAGGGAGGGAGGTACATACAGGTATAGGTTTTTTTTTGGTAGAGCAATCTAACAGAAACTATTATAAATAAAAATGTATATCGCTCTTGAGTCAGCCATTTCACCTGCAGGAATATCCTATGAAGAAATATTTGCCAAAACCTATACACTAAAGTTTATCACAGGACTGTTTGGAAAAAGAAAAATGTGTTAACAACCTACATTGAAGTAACGGTTCATAATTTACGTTACAATACCTTGCACTATTACGTACTCATTAAGAAACATGAAGTATAACTATATTTACTGACATGAATTCTCCAAAATGAAGTAAAAAGAAAGCAATCTGAAAAAAAAAAGTGTAATTGCTGAAAGAAACTAAACATCTAAACAAATGGAAGACATCCAGTGTTCATGAACTAACTGGAAGACTTAATATTAGTAAGACTGCAATATTTCCCAAATTGATCCAAAGATTCAATATAATTCTTATCAAAATTCCAACTGCCTTTTTGCAGAAATGGAGAGCTGACCCTAAAATTCATACAGAATTGCAAGGGACTTCTGAATAGCCAAAACTATCTTGTAAAAGAACAAAGTTGGAGGACTCATACTTCCTGATTTCAAAACTTACTACAAAGCTGCAGTAATGAAAACAGTATGGCATAAGGAAAGACATACAGATCAACAGAACAGAATCGAGAGTCCAGAAATAAACCCATATTATTTATGGTCAACTGGTTTTCAACAAGGGTGCCGAGATCATTCAATGGGAAAGAATAGTCTCTTCAACAAATGTACTGGGACAACTGGATAACCACATGTAAAAGAATGAAGTTGGACCCTTATCTCATACCATATAAAAAAAATACAAAATGGATCAAAGACTTAAATACAAAAACAACTATAAAACTCTGAGAAGAAAAAATAGGTGTACATCTTTGTGACCTTGGATTTGACAATGAATTCTTAGATCTGATATCAAAAGTATAAGCAACAAAAGAAAAAATAAATTAGAATTCATAAAATCAAAAACTTTTGTGCATCAAAGGACACTATCAAGGAAATAAAAAGATAATCCTCAGAATGAGAAAGAATATTTGCAAATAGTATATGTGAGAAGGGTCTGGCATTCAGAATATATAAAGAACTCTGACAATTCAACAACAAAAAGATAAATCAATTAAAAAAGGACTTAGAAAAGAAATTTTCCCAAAGAAGATATACAAATGGCCAACCAAGACATGAAAATGTGCTCAAAATCATTAGTCATTAGGGAAATGCAAATCAAAACCACAATGAGATATCAATTCACACCCACTAAGATGACTATAATAATAAAATAAGAAAAAAACAGAAAATGACAACTGTTGGTAAGGATGTGGAGAAACTGGAACCCTCATACATTGCTGATAGGAATATAAAATGGTGCAGCTGCTTTGGAAAACAGTTTGATGGTTCCTCAAAAAGTTAAACACAGAATCGCTCTATGACCCAGTAATTCCACTCCAAGGTAAAGTGAAAACAGGTGTTCAAACAAAAACTTATACACGAATATACACAGCAGTATTATTCATAATAGTCAAATAGGAGAAGCAAGCCAAATGTCCATCAACTGATGAATGAATAAACAAAATGTGGTATTATTCACACAATGGAACATTATTCAGCCATAAAAAGGAATGAAGTACTTACACATGCTACAATATGGATGAACCTTGAAAACATTAGGCTAAGTAAAAGAAACCAGACACAAAAGACCACATATTGTATGACTCCATTTACATGAACTTTCCAGAATAGGCAAATCATAAAGAGAGAAAGCAGATTAGTGCTTACCAGAGCCTGGGAGGAAAGGGGGATGAGGAATAAGTAGTTAGTGGGTACAGACTTTCTTTCTGGTGTGATGAAAATATTCTGGAATTAGACAGTGGGGGTGGTTGCACAACAATGTGAATGTACTAAAAGCCAATGAATTGTGTACTTTAAAACGGTTAAAGTGGTGAATTTTATGTTACGTGAATTCTACCACCACCACCAACATATAATATATATATATATATATATATGTTTCTATAAAAAATCTTTTAAAAACTCCAAAAATTTGCATATGTACATAAGTATATATATGCGTAAAGTCATATAAAATGAACAAGAAGGACATATAGCAAATTATAAACAATAGATACCTACAGGGAGAAAATGAAACTGGAAAAGTCTTAATTTTTTATTCTATAAACTTCTTCATTATTTGGATTTTTTAAACATTAGCATCAATTCATACTTTTATTACTTTTACCATTACAAAAAAGTTAAAAAGCAAAATAACGAAAAAGAAACTCAAGAGAACAATTTTGACCAGATAGGAATTAATAAGCATGGGAATTAAAAAGCACTGATTTTCTGAGTTTGGTTATGAAATCTATTCTTACAGATTTTAAATAACCTTTGAATTCATTTGCACAAAACCACAGAGGTGTAGTTAAGAGTTCTATTGAGTGTCTATTGATAAAAAATAACAACTTAACTTGTCAGCAGTGTAAAGGTCCTTTAACATCAAAATATTTATGTTCCCTCTTATGGGTACATACCTGTCTGGCTGATCCACTAGCTTGCCTTACTTTTTCTGCTACTCCTCCTAAAAGCTGTACAAGTTTTGTCTGCTTCAAAAGTTCTTCTCTGAGTCCTTTTCCTCCTACTGAGAGGAGAGCACCCAAAACATGTTCATATCGGGCACCAAACTGTGCATCATGCAGGGCATCCCTGAGGAGCCTAATACAGCAAAATATTTATGTCAGCCACTTCTGAGAACTGGATGAATGTCTCCAAAAATCAATTTAACAAGTTCAATTTTTGGTATCTAGGAATTTATTTTAAGCTATATAAGCAAGTAAAAACTCATTCACTATTATAGAGCTCTAACATGCCAAATATCTTTGCAAGAGAAGGTTTTGTTATTTTTAGTTTTATTTCTAAGGACATAAAAATTCAGCTTCCTTCTAATAATGCCTTCAATAAAACATCTGCTATCCACAGTAAGTAGTGTGAACATACCGTTTAGACTTTCAGAGTATGTCATCTCTATAAATACTAGGACTGGAAGTAAAGTACTTAAGAAAATTTATATCTTACCAATATAAATTGTGTGCTATCTGTATATTTCCCAATGCTCTGGACAAAAGGAAGTGCACCAATGAACTATTCAAGTAAATTTCATATTTCAAAGCCTACACATAAAGGAAAATCAGAATTACTAGTGGTCAAACTCATACTACATTATTAGGATAAAATTATCAAAAGAGAAACTATACAAGGCAAGTATTACTCTTATTGATTAAAGATGGTATTGATAAAAATGAAACAGATGAATTAACTTGGGCTAAATTAATGAAATCAAGCAGAAAAGTATAGACCTGGGAATAACATTCATTAGCTAAGTTTAAATGGCCAGTAAAGAAAAATCAAAGAAAAGCTCAAGTCTGGTTTGTTCTGAGAATCTAAAAAGTCCGAAAATTAAAAATCCAGATACATATATATAATATTCAAGTGGGGCAGCTGACAATAGTGGAAAAAAATTCACACTAAATCCAAATGCAATGCACCTCAACATTCCCACACTACAAAAGTATTTTTAATCAAGAAGGGGGATCCCTTAGCAAGTTTCCTATTCATAAAACCTAGGGGGAGAGTAAGGATAAGTAATCTAGTAAAAAATTCACCTGCACAAACTGTGGAAGAAGATCTGTTAGCTCATCATCACTAATAGCCTTGATCCAGGTCACAGCTAGGGACCTCACTTCCTGATCAGCAAATCTAGAAAAATACCACAAAATCAAGATTTGACGGTGATTTTTTTCTAATGAAGCCATATTTCCTGAAAACACAATTTCAATCTATTTCTGACAAAGAATATTCAAATATCTCTTTATTCAAAAGCAATGTGTTTCTTATTTTTTTTAGGAAGAAAATCTTACTGTGCCATACAAATGCAATTTCAGAATTGTTTAGAAACCTTAAGCTTAAGAAAATTAATTTTGGCCCACATCATAAAAATATAACAAGTTATTCAAAATTTACAACCTAACTCTCTCTTTAGGTTAGCTTTAAATGATATGACATCCCTTTTTAATAACCTCAATGCAAAAGATATCTTTGTAGAAATGTACATTTATATTTTTATATTGTATTGAATCGCTTTCATGTTGAAACAAAGGGAAGTATTCCTGCAACATAATACCTTACTGGAAAAACTGACAACAATAAAATGGAGCAAATAAATTCAGTCACAGTTGACTTACTTTGAATCAAGAAGCTCTAACGCAGTCAGTGGATGCAATGGAGGCCACTGCCGAAGTAATGAGTAAATTTTGGCAAGATTAACCCATTTCCAGTTTGGGGCACATGCTAGTACTTTAGGAAGACAATTTGGGTGTTTGAAGCAGTAATAACGTTTCTCCCACAAAAAGGCTTTATCTTCTTTAGAAAGTCTGCATACATAACGATTAAATTACTTCTCAATGATATCATAATGACAGTTATAGTCTCAATGATTAAAAATACAAAGAAGAAATTGATTCATTTCAGAACAGCCAGTCTTGGAAGAATCATTAATACTAATTTGGAATGGAAAAATGCAAACACAAATACAGCAAACACCACTAATTTACACTAATTTGAGAAATAAAAAGAAATCATTCTGCCTTGATAAAAGAGTCCTAGTTATGAAAATGAAGGATAATTCAGTACAATAAAAATTTATTGAGGTCTAACCAGGTGCCAGGTACTAGGAATCAGAGTCAAATAAGCAGAACCCACCCTACGAGACAGCAAGGATTTCATCCATTTTATACCAATAAAATCAAATGTCATGCAAAAAAAAAATGCTATCACAAAATTTTAGAAGATGATTATACAGCTCAACTGAAGAATATTCAAAATAAAATGGACTTGTTTTGGAGATCCTAATTTAATCTTAATGACAAATGTTTATGTGAATGAAATATTTCACTATTTTTCTACCCATCCATCTTACATATTTGTACATACACCTATAACTTCATTCTTAATAGTTACATAATACTCCATTGGATAAATGTACCATAATTTAACCCTTATTGATGAACATTCCCTATCAGTTTTACAATAATCCAAATACTGCAATGAATATTTTTGTCCCCATAAGCAAATATAATATAAAAGGGTTTTCTCTAAGATATATAACTAACTGGAAGTGGAATTGCTAGGTCACAGACTATGCACATTGTACCCTTTATAGATTTTGCCAAATTGTTCCCCAAAAGCTTTTTAGAGGGGCTGGCCCGGTAGCGCAAGCGGTTAAGTGCGCGCGCTCCGCTGCGGCGGCCCGGGGTTCGCTGGTTCGGATCCCGGGCGCGCACCGACGCACTGCTTGGCAAGCCATGCTGTGGCGGCGTCCCATATAAAGTGGAGGAAGATGGGCACAGATGTTAGCCCAGGGCCGTCTTCCTCAGCAAAAAAAGAGGAGGATTGGCGGATGTTAGCACAGGGCTGATCTCCTCACAAAAAAAAAAAGCTTTTTAGAGCTCCACCAACAGTATAATTCCCATTTTTCCTCATCAACACTTCATATGATGACACATTTTAATTTTCAACAATCTGATGTATGTGAAATGGCATCTTGTATTAATTTACATTTCCTTGATTACTGAGAGGTTAAACACCTTTTCAGATGTTTAAAAGGCATTGTAGGGGCCAGCCCCGTGGTGTAGTGGTTAAGTTTGGCACCCTTCGCTTTGGTGGCCTGGGTTCGCGGATTTGGATCCCAGGCGCGGACCCCTAACACTCGTCAGCCAGGCTGTGGCGGTGACCTACATATAAAGTAGAGGAAGACTGGCATAGATGTTAGCTCAGGGCTAATCTTCCTCAAGGAAAAAAAAAAAGGCATTGTATTTCTTTTCCAAAGAATTACCAATTCATATTCTTTGTGTACTTTACTACTGAGTTGTCGGTTTTCTATTGATATGAAAAGGTTCTTTATATAATAAGGAAATTAATCTACTTATATTTACCGTAAATATAGTTCCCAATCTGTTGTTTGCCTTTTGATCATGTAAAAAGTTTGACTTGTACAAATTGCTAAAATTTGATGCAGTCATATGGTCTATAAAAAGACTTTTTAATTACTTAAAAATAATTAAAAACAGAAATAGAAAACTTTCCATACCAAGAACATTGCTAAACCATGAATTAAATCAGGGCATTTAATAAAACCATTAACTTGAGCTTTACATTGTAAGAGATACCCAGGCAAAACAGAACCAAAGGAGCATACCCAAGTGATGAGTCTCTGTGAAGAATATCAAGAAGTTTCCCTTTTATATCATTCTCCAACGTTTCTAAGTTGTTTTGCTGTATAATGCTTCTATCAACTTGAGGAGTGGTATAAATGATATCAAATGTAGGAGAAGGAAAATCAACCTTAAAAATTTAACAGAAGTTGATCAAATTACAGCTGAACAGTCCACATATGTGCCACATTAACTTCTTTGTCTTTGAGAAAATTGATTTTTCTTAGCCATGAGGGTGACTTTCAGATTGAATATTAAATTAATGCTTCTTGTCCTTTTGTTGAAAGTGATTACCACTGTTGGTAATTATCAATAGCACATATATTGCTGGGATGGGTACAAGTGCATTTTTTTTTTTTTTTTTACTGTTTCTTAGAAACAGGAAATGGTTTATTGACATTTAAATTGAAGACAGATCCTAAGACTGAAACAAGGTAGTTAGGCTTCTTTAGTAACAATCCAAATCATGGTATACATATACTTTTTATAAAGAAATTTAAACTTAAACCTCTCCACATGTCAAGAAGTACCATTACCTGTAACACTATTCTTTCCATCACATATCCTTTTTTGGGGACTGTTCCAGGAATAGGATTTGTATGTGACGAAGTCCAAAGATATAGAAGCTTTGTTCCACATGTTAAAAACCTTCATGAATATAAACAGAATACTGTGGTTTTCATTTTAAAAACTAATTCAAAACTCACAACACATGGTAATGAATTTGAAATGTTAGTATTCAAACATTTATTAAGCATTCCCCATATAAAAAGAATATCATCTTTAAGAACATATCAGGAGCCACTCTCCATAGTGTACAGATACTTTAGGTAAATGTATTTGAAGCTGGAACAAAGGGAGGGAGAATGAAAGAATGTATCTTGGGAGGAATGGGGTTGAGAACAGAACACAAGATAGGTAAAGACCCAAAGTCACCTCTCCCCAAAACAACTTCTACAAATAGGAAGGTGAAGGATAGTCTTTGAACATCATCTACAAAGGCATACATCTCAAGGTGGTGGTTTGGATTACAGAACTACTCCCTGACTTTTACCATAAGAACAAAAACACACGCCAAAAAAACCGGTACCTACTTTGTGACAAAGCACTAATCATCTGAGATGAGAAGTTATATCTGTGCCCTAGGCTAGGGGTCAGCAAACTTTTTTCTATAAAGGGCCGGACAGCAAATATTTTGGGCTTTCTGGGCCATACAATCTCTGTCGCAGACACTCAACTCTGCTGGTATAGTGCAAAAGTAGTCATAAACAATACATAACAAATGTGTTCTAACAAAACTGTATTTACAAAAAAATAGGCAGTGGGCTGGAGTATGCTGTCCCTTGCCCTACACTACCAATTTATGGCCTGCCTATGTTAAAAACATTTATCAATAAAGATAACGATATATCTTTATGCAGAAGAAATTTCTAAAAAATAACTGTATAAATAACTGTATAAATAAATGAACTACCTGTATATAAAAGCAGAAAACTATACACTTCATCAAACTTTGCTCATTTTATTCAAACAGCAAACATCCCTTCCAAAACTAGACTCCAATCTCAATGTTTTCTCTTGCAGGTTAACAGCCTTTAAATTTTTCACATATTATATCCCATCCTTTTTAGAACCACCCTCACCCCCTACTAGATTATTTTAAGGCAAATTCCAATCTTATTATTTCATCTGTAAATACTTTTATATATCTCTAAACAATAAACACTTTTATTTTAAAAGAAGTACAATACCATTACCACTCCTAAAATAATTAACAATAATTACTTAAAATCTTCAGCTAGCTAGTGAGTATTCAAATTTCCCTAATTGTCTCATAATTTTTTTCCTTTTTTAGTTTGTTCAAATAAGAATCCAAGCAAGGTCCAACACTTGTATTTGGTTGATATGTCTTTTTAAGTATCTTTTAATTCAAGGGTCAACAAACTCCAGCCTGTCCATCTGGTTTTGTAAATAAACTTTCATTAGAACAAAGCCACACTCATTCATTTACATACCATCACTGCTTTTGCCTTTGCTTTTGCATTTGTGGCAGAGACTATATGACCTGCAAAGCCTAAACTACTTCTATCTGGTCCCCTTTACAGAAAAAGTTTGCTGACTCTTGTTTTAATCTGTACATTCTTTCTCTCTTTTTTATCCCCTGCCACTTGTTGAAGAAATCAGGTCTTTTATTCTGAGAATTTTCTACATCCTGGATTTTACTAGATTCCTCTGCTGTCATTCAGCATGTCCCTTTATCTCATATATTTTCTGTAAAGTAGTGGGTAGACTGAGAGGCTGGCTCTGATTCAGGTTTAGTTATCTGGCAAAAATACTGAATACTTTATAGTACCAGTTCTTGAGGTTTGTTACAGGGAAACTGATATCCAGAAAATACCAAGAGGCTCAAGCTTCTCAGACCTCAACTCCTTGGTTTCCTGGCACCAGAATCCACCATCCACCATGGAGACAGTTACCTGAGATTCTCTTATCTAGCCATCCTCCTCCCTGCCGGCAGCCTCACAAGGCCAAACGCAGGCTGATGGGAAAACGCAGACCAGCAAGGCCACAGGCTCCCCCTCCCGACAAGCAGCTACATTCCTCACAACCTTTAAAACCCCATGCCTCCCATCTTTTGGGGAGACAGAACAAATCTGAGAGCTCTTGTCTCCCGGCTGACGTCAGCCGAAATAAAAACTCTTTCCTTGCCATAAGCCTGGTGTTCTAGTTTTATTTGGCCCTCTTGTGTGGCAGGTAAAGAACCTGGGCATGTACCCGGTAACATTAAGATAATCAGTCTGTTCAAGTGCTGTCAGTCTAAACCATACATTATAAAGTTCCAGAAAAGTTAACCACTTAATGGTCTTAAGCAGGCATTGGTAATCACTACTTAAATAAATGGTTCTCGACCAAAAGTGATTTTGCCCCCAGTGGACATTTGGCAATGTCTGGAGACATTTTTGGTTGGCAACTAGGGGGTACTACTGGCATCTAGTAGGCAGAAGCCAAGGATGCTGCCAAACATCCTACAATGCACAGAACAGTCTCCCACAGCAAAGAATTATCCAGCCCAAAATATCAACAGTGCCAAGACTGAGAAATCCTGGCCTAAATCTATTATTTCAGTAGGGGTTGCAAAATTTTGATATTCTAATTCTATCATTCCTTCTACATCTATTACCTGGAATTTTTCTATTAAAAAACTTTCTCATATCAATTACTTGGTAATCCTGAGATACAACTGTTAAAGAAAGGCAGGTTAAATGCTGGACTCTAATTATTTAAAAATGAGTTAATAACTCATTTGTTATTAACTGAAGTACCTCTAAATCATTTGGCTTCCATGACAGTGACTTCATCAGGTTGTATGCAGGTTGTACTTCAAACACACATTATTTTAAACACAATTTCAAGACCAGGATTTCTGATCACAATAGTACTACAGTACTTTAACTGAACTAAATCATTAACACTTTGTTTCTCTATACGTATTAATGTAAAATCATCTTCCCTTTTAATTTCTGAGTATTTCTTGAATGTTAAATCCTAACATTACCTAGATCGACTACACTACTTGGCAAAGTCTTAAGCTTAAACCATCTGCTCAGAGTTTTAACAGCAGAGGGTTGGATGCAAACTATTTGTCAAACAGAAGCTGCCCTTCACCTTACTCTCTTGAATTTTCAAAGAATGTTATGTCATTCATCTAAAATGAACATCTATTGGGCCGGCACCGTGGCTTAGTGGTTAAGTGCACGCACTCCACTGCTGGTGGCCCAGATTCGGATCCCGGTCGCACACCAATGTACCGCTTCTCCGGCCATGCTGAGGCCGCGTCCCACATACAGCAACTAGAAGAATGTGCAACTATGACATACAACTATCTACTGGGGCTTTGGGGGAAAAAAATAAATAAATAAATAAAATTATAAAATGAACATCTATTACTAGACAACAAAAGTGGCAAAAAGCGATGGTACTTCTCTAATGAAGCAAAGACTCCCGGTGCTTTCAAGAGCAGGAAGGTTTTCAAAACTGACTTATTTAGAAAACATTAATGATAATGATGCAATTATATTTGATTTTCTCACATAACTATTCCCTGACACTAATTTATCAAAGACAATTGAAAACACAATCCCCCTCCTTCATGTGGCCAATATTCTGTTTTAGCATAGTTAATGGATTATATTGAGCAAAAAGTTCTAAATACACATCATTAATAGTCATCTCTTCAATTGCTTTTCTCTAGCCTTTGGCAGTTCAAAATTATATCATGTGTCGAATTTGAGCCCACCAAAAGGTAGAGAACAAAAAAATCTTATACCGCCTCCTCAAATATGGGGCAAGTGACTAAAAGAAAAAAAAATCCGAATAAATGTTATATTTAAGTATAGGGAAAAAGAATATTTCAAGAACAAAATTTCTGAAGTCAGTGTTTCAAATATCACATGATTTTAATAAACTAATGGAAAATCAAACTGTGTTTGCCATTTAAAATAAAAAAGGAAATAGAACTAGATCAGCAGAATTTTTTCATTCTTAATTTTTGATTGTTTTATTGTAGGTTAAAGAGATCAGTTATTAAATCATTTCACAAACCATCCCGTGGAACACAATGTTTCAAAAGATATATTCTAGAACAAAAAAACTGTACCATGGTATCAAATAAGTTGAGAATGGCAATATAGGATAATAGTTAAGAACACAGATCCTGGGGCAGGACTGCCTAGATTCAAATCCCAATTCCACCACTGACAGCTAAGTGCCCTCGGGCAAGTCACTTAAGTACTTTGATTTCCCGCTCTGTAAAAAGGGATAACACCACCATCTACCTTCACAAGGTTGTTGTGAGGAATGTAAGGATATGTATACAGCACTCAGACTAACACCTAGCACAGAGTAAATGCTATGTGTTTATTACAGTAATATTGTTATTAAACACAATAGGTCTCCTGACTGCAGAACTTTAGAGATATTTGAATATGCTAATGTGCATTATCACTCTCCAAAATGTTATCATGTACTGTATGAAACACCCCAAACTTATTCAATTGATTTTTTTTTCATTTAGAAAGACTCCTGATGGTCTCATGGAACATATTATTACTTAAAACATAATTAAAATAGTCATTTGAAAGGCCAGATAGGTCACACTATCCCAATGGCTATTAGTCGACACAAAGCTAAAAAAAAAATTCCTTTACCCCTAAGGATCAATAAGTTTTTGTACATATGTGGGACCTTTGGAGATTAAAGGCGAAGGGCCCATAGAGTTAAGAGTAGATCAGCTAGGTAGAGTCAGGTAAAGAGAAGGAAATAATGTGCAACTGTAGACTCTCTGAAACTGGAGGAGGACGGGAAAGGAATGAGAAGGGGGAAAATGGAGTTATTTTATTACTATCAAGGAAACTTGTAAGACCATGAGTATTATGTCAATAATATAGTGCTATGTATAAATGACACTTAAAGAGTGAACTGGCTGCTGCTTTTCTCCTGGAAAAGTGAGTGGCAAACAGTTCTGTGAATATCCATATAGATAGGTTCAAACTATAGCAGAATAACTTTGGTTTCCTCTGATCTGTGTCTCTGAAATGACCTCCTTTCATCACACTGGAAAAATTGAGGCAGTTCATTATCTCATGCATGTCATTGTTCCCCACCCTGTCCTCTAGCCAATTCTGATGCTGCAGATGTGTCCATAGTAACTCACCATCACAACTCAGTAACACTTACCGTTTAAAGTCAAAAAGAGGTAAAGAAACTTTGCCCAAAGCTTCTGGCCCCTTTCTCTGCTTATTAGAATCAGGGGAACTTCCACTGCTCTGATTTAAAATTCCAAAAAGAGTAAGGTGAAGAAGAGATTCTAATGGCAATTGTGATATCTGGATGGGAAAAATGATTCTATAGGGGAAAAAGTATTAATAGAAAAAACAAATTAGATCAAATAGGAAGTGTAACCCTTTAATGAGACCACAATTTTAGGTACTTTATTTGATTTATCAAATAATCTTTAATTCTGAGTAACCTTTACTTAAGTAGCAAGCTTGGCTAACACGTACTGTAAAAATCTTAAACAAATTTCATTAAAATTTCAAATATACAACATTTCTTTCTTCAAAATTTGGTTAGTGCCTTTACTCAAGACTTGCAAAATGTCAATTTCTACGCAAAATAATAGAGGTCATTTTTATTTCCTTTAGGAAAAACTAGACGGATGTCTATGAGTATTTCTGATTTGGGACGTATGTGTGCACATTATATACACACACAGACATATATGTTTAACAATGCTTTTTTTTTTTTTAAGTCTGAAAAGACACATAAAGTCAACAGTGGTAACTCTGAGGAGCCATGAGATAGTAAATGTTGAAAATAAAGTAACACTTTTTATCCTATACGCATTTTTGTATTATTTGATTGCTTTTACAGACGTGTTATTTTTATTTATTTATTTATTTATTTATTTATTTATTTATTTATTTATTTATTTAGAGGAAGATTAGTCATGAGCGAACATCTGTTGCCAATCCTACTTTTTGCTGAGGAAGATTGGCCCTGGGCCAACATCCGGGCCCATCTTCCTCTACTTTATATGGGATGGCACCACAGCATGGCTTGATAAGCGGTGCGTAGGTCTGTACCCGGGATGCAAACCTGTGAACCCCAGGCCGCCAAAGCAGAGCGTGCAAACTTAATCACTACAACACTGGGCCCAGCCCCTTATTTCTGTAATTTAAAAAATAAAACATAGAAAACCATTTAATAAATGCAGAATAAAAAGTAAAAAGCTCCAAGGGCCGCCCTGGTGGCACAAGCAGTTGGATGCGTGTGCTCCACTGCGGCAGCCCGGGGTTTGCCGGTTCGGATCCCAGGCACGCACCAACACATTGCTTGGCAAGCCACGCTGTGGCGGCATCCCATATAAAGTGGAGGAAGATGGGCACGGATGTTAACCCAGGGCAAGTCTTTCTCAGCAAAAACAAACAAACAAAAAAGTAAAAAGCTCTGCAATTGCCTATCTGCCTAAATAATGAAAGTATTTCCTTAGTTTAAAAACAATATTTTAAAAATATTAACAGTGCAAAATACCATCTTATACATGGATTTAAGATAATTTTTAAAATCTGTTAATCAAAAACTAGGCTTCATATATACAGTGTTATAGAATAAATACTAAACTAAGCAGTGTTATGAAACATCATCTTTCTAGAATCATATGTAAATTTATATTTTTAACTCGACAAAGTCTAGGATGAATTAATGGCATGTTTCTGCAATTTAACAATACGTAGATTTGAAAGAGTATTTCAGATTTTTAAATGAGAATTTCAGTCTGCTCTATAGAATCATACCAAGAAGAGACCTTAAGATGTCAGTAAGTATTTAATGAATTTTAATGGAAAATGTAATAAAAATTAAAGCTAGCATGCACACATGGAAAAAAGTAAAACACAGGGCATACTGAAAGAATAAAAAGCCAGAAATTTCACTTACAGTTCATCCCATTTAATAAGATAGAAGAAATTCTTATAAGTGCCAACCTTCTTTGATTGAATAGGTTTAAAAAGATCCTTTCCATTGTAAGACAGGGAACATATCAAGTAGTATTTTTCATAACTGAGAAAAGAAATAGTTTAATTTGATTTTTATTTGATAATACAAATTAATTAACTAATACAAATATATATCATTAGCCACTCTTTCCTAAAAGTGACTGAATTATCTGAAATAATTTGGTCACCATTCATTTGAATTTTTGGAAAAACATCTGAAATTTAACTGCTGCAAATTCTATAAAAACAGAAAATAGGTCTAGCAAAGGGAGTACAGAAGGGAACATATATCCCCAGGTGCCAGTCTAAGGGGGCCATAATGATACCAGCTGGAGAATTTATCTCAATTTCGTGCTCTAGTTTTAGATTTTGTTGAATGACACTGAATAAGTATTCATTTCTAGGTAAATTTTAGGAAGAAAAAGTACAAACATTATCTTCCCTAGGTGCCATTTTCCTTTGCTAAGCCAAAGAAATAGAGTTCATCAAGCGTATTAATGGTGTATGGGCCTGACTTGCACTGAGTTAAGTCTTCCTTATCTATTAGGTGGCTTCCATCCATGGGGACAGATGCTGTTGTATTACCTCATTAGACAGCAATGATTTAGCCCCTAATTGCCACAAATACAAAGCTGGTTAGATACAGTCAGTCAATCTTGTAGGGCAGGAGTCTTTGGTTCAATAAAATTGTATTCTACTAGTATTCTAACTTACTGCTTGGCTTACACATCAACCACTTTGTTCACATATACAATCTTTAATCATTCTAAATATTTTCGAATCTAACCTCATTGGTTCACAAAATACCCCTAGCTAACTATTTGATTCCTTTTCTTAGGTTCATTCCATCTGTCCCACTTTACTTCAGCATTTTATTAATTTCATTCCCATCTTAGTTATCACTGCAGTTTTCTGTATTGTCTTCTACTGAGTATTTGTTCTCCTCATTAGTGTCCCTAAATTTATTTGTGTGTGTATGGAGTATCTGGAGGGTATTATCCCTTTATGTATTTAAAAGA
Organism: Ceratotherium simum simum; assembly: GCF_057802395.1. NCBI lineage: Eukaryota > Metazoa > Chordata > Mammalia > Perissodactyla > Rhinocerotidae > Ceratotherium > Ceratotherium simum. The sequence goes on along the minus strand of NC_141906.1, from coordinate 13,277,014 downwards.
ATGAAATACTTTCAGACAGCAGTAGTATCCATTAAAATGCAAGTTCCAGGAGGGCAGAGATTTTTTTTATGCCTTGTTTACTGCTGAATCCCTAGTACTAAGAACACTGCCCACAAATGGTACTCAGTAAATATTTATTGAATGAATTAATATACCTCTCTCAAGGCATTATATTATTTTTTATATTTATTTATTTCTTTAATCTAAAGCTCAATTTAAGCAGAATTTATGTTTGGTATCTCTTCACTAGGCTTTACCTTATTTTGCAGCATTAAGCTATTATGAAACGATTTCATTAAAAATATTCAATTCAGGGGCCAGCCCTGTGGCGCAAGTGGTTAAGTGCGCGCACTCCACTGCGGCAGCCTGGGGTTTGCCAGTTTGGATCCCAGGCGCGCACCGACGCACCACGTGTCAAGCCATGCTGTGGCGGCGTCCCATATAAAGTGGAGGAAGATGGGCACGGATGTTAGCCCAGGGCCAGTCTTCCTCAGCAAAAAGAGGAGGATTGGCACATGTTAGCTCAGGGCTGATCTTCCTCACAAAAAAAAGAAAAACAAAAAAAAAGAAAAAAAAATTCAATTCAGACTTTTCAGTTTATATTAATCATTTCCAAATAAGTTGAAGTTGGCAAACTTTATGGAACTGACAAAAAAATCAAAAAGGAAAAACCCATATTAAAAATTCAATACAAGAAATATGCTCTTGTAGACTTCAAAGCCTAGCAATCAGTAAATTGTAAACTACTAAAGAAGAAAAAAAATGTGCTAAATTCTAGTCCCATTACACTCGGTTTCAAATTACCCTGGTTCTAAAGAAAAGGCAGAGAAAATAGCAGTCACAAATTGACTAATTTATTAAATTAGCATTTGTCCTTCTAAGTTTAAACATATCTTCCTGCCTTTTTTGCATGTAGGGGAGTGATATTTTTTACTGGAACAGCTTCAAACATTTCTTTAATTTTTATGAAAACCACAAAGGTATGTGGTGATTTTTCTATCATCCATTTAAATACCAAGATAACAGTAGATGGTGACATTTTACAAGATTAGAATAGCTTCTAGGTAAAACTGTAAATATTTTCTTTTAAACAGTTACTTACTTTGATACCCAGTTACTTGAAATTCCATGTGCAGCAAAAATTGTAAACTGGAGCTGTTCTGTTGTAGTCCACGCTTCCTTGATGTTCCTGTTACTTTGGGCACAGTCTGTAGGACTCCTACCAGAACTTGTATGGAGTCTGAGAAGATCATAAATTGCTGCAGTTAATTGGTCCATGCTTACTTGAACAGGATTTTCAGAATTCAGTGAGCCTAGAATTAAAGAAATTGTTAATATAATTCTCTGAAAAAGCAACAATTATTGCTAAAATTTAAAGAACTTAAAGACATACCACTAGTTGAACTCTGGCTAGTGTCTCTTCCTCCAGACAGTGAAGTCACCTGCACAAACACATACAAATTAGTTAGAAAATTGCCCACGACGTAATATAAAATGTTTACCTTTAATTTCAATACATTTAATTAAATGCTATAACAAAGACACCCTTTGCAGGGGAAATGTCCCAAAAGTGTCTGCAGAATTAATTAAACCATAAAAAAGAATGCAAAAAGAAAGTGAAAACCCCAAACCAAATACACAGATGATTTTTAGTATCAAGAAAATCATAGTGGGCCGGCCCTGTGGCTTGGTGGTTAAGTGCGCGCACTGCGATGCTGGCGGCCCGGGTTCGGATCCCGGGTGCGCATCAAGGCACCACTTCTCCGTTCATCCTGAGGCCGAGTCCCACATACAGCAACTAGAAGGATGTGCAGCTACGACACACAACTATCCACTGGGGCTTTGGGGGGAAAAAATAAAATAAATAAAATCTTTAAAAAAAAAAAAAAAAAAAAAAAGAAAATCATAGAGTAACTGAAAACCACTGCAAAATATAGAAACTCAACAAAATCTGCCTCATTAAACCAATTTAGTAATTAAGATTTGAAACTCAAAAGTGATAAATACACTAATACAATACTTTATTTTCCATTAGTTGCTCTATTATTAGCATGATAAGAATATCCTTAAAGAAACTAGAACTCTATTTAATACCATTTAGTGTCTCAAAAAAGTTCTTATAATTATTGAAACTGAGCTCCTTTTTCCTGCAAATGAATATAATGAATAGAAGCCTCAGACAACATTAGGACCAGGGTAGTCGATCACCTCCAAGTGATTTTATATATATTTTTTAAGTTCTAAAAACAAGCACATAATAAGAAAGAAAGAAAAAAAAAAAGAGACCCAAATTTCTGTATACTATACAGCTAGGCTGTCTGTGTTGGGAACGAATGGATTGAGCTATCCCTTAGATATCTGTTGAGGGGCATACCATCAATATAACTTTTCCTTCCTTTAAATTTATCAAGTCTTGTGATCAACCGTCTCTCGTCCTTCCAATCAGAGCTACGAACATCCCTATGAACAGAGTTAATTAAATCCCCATGGAAATATCATGGGGAGAGCTTTTACTAAAAGCAACAGAATGACATCAAGAGAGGGTTTCCAACCTGGTTGCTACTGAGTCAGTAAGTCACTATTACTGAGGCTTCTGGGTCTTTTCAACAGGAAGGAAGTATATACCAGAGTAGAACTTCCCCCATTGGCAATCATGGAGATTTCCATTCAGAGGGAGAAATGGTAGCTATTACCATCCAGGTCCTTCAAGCTCAGTATCTACCTTAAAACTCCCAACCAACTCATTTATGCCAGAGTTTTTCTTCTACACACAAAAGATTCAGTCTGGCATCCACCTATTCAATGTCTACTCTTACAAAGCTCTTCTAGGGCAGCCCACCCATCTCCTTTTAGGAATTCCCCACCTTACCAAGTAAGTGACCAAATCAACACTCAAAAGTTAAAGTCAAAGTTAAAATGATAACATTCTGTCTAGCAGAAGCAAAAATCTCCAGTTTAAGTGATAGATACTCAAGTACATATTTTCATGTAATAAAATGCTAATTACTAAAAAATACTCACATTAGCACTTTTACTCCTTGGAAGATTAACTGCTCTCTTTAGCCTCTTTATTGATTCTGTAATGGCAAGAGTTTCTACACCATCTAAAGCACTACAGATTTTTCTTACAGCTTTAATTACTTGATCTATGGCTCGGTGCTGGTTCTTTAAAAAGAAAAAGTAAAATAAACATAAGCATGTGGAATTTAAAGAATCAATTTCAGAGATTAAGTCAGAAACTAGACATTTTAGTTGTGCCTAAGAACAGATATCCTTTACTGTTTTGTGATGAAAAAGAAAAGAAATAAGATAGCTTTTTAATTATATAGTTTAAAGTAGGAAAAAGCAGGCCCGGTTAATTTGCACCTTGCCTGACACAATTATTCATAAGCAAATGCCATTAATTTCATATCAGAATCAGAAGTCAAAGCAATAAATTACCAACAAATTACTAAATCACTAAAAAAATTGGAGTTATCTTTTTCTCATTTGGGAATAATTTCCACCTTAAAAACCCTTCTCTCGCTGTCTTGTAAAAATATGGCATCAAAAAACAAATTCTTCGGGCCAGCCCCGTGGCTTGGCAGTTAAGTGTGCGCACTCCGCTGCTGGCGGCCCGGGTTCGGATCCCGGGCTCGCACCGACGCACCGCTTTTCCAGCCATGCCGGGGCCGCGTACAGCGACCAGAAGGATGTACAGCTATGATGTGCAACTATCTACTGGGGCTTTGGGGGAAAAAAATAAATAAATAAAATTATTAAAAAAAAAACAAATTCTTCAGAGGTTGGCCATATATTAATAACACTGGGCAACAGTTACCAGGAGGGAGTCAACTTTTAAGCATCATTTGCATGTATACAACCATTTTTGTCTGATGAAAAAACTTCCTTGAGGACAGTCCCTCTGTGCTATTCAACCACAGTTTGATTTCACCATGATTCAAAAGTATACATGTACAAACATATCATAAAATCATTTACCTGAAGAGAATCATTTAAAAATCCTCCACTCCCTCATCATCATTTTTTTTTTCCGTGAGGAAGATCAGCCCTGAGCTAACATCCGATGCCAATCCTCCTCTTTTTGCCGAGGAAGATCGGCCCTGGGATAACATCCGTGCCCATCTTCCTCTACTTTATATGGGACGCCACCACAGCATGGCTTGACAAGCTATGCATTGGTGCACACCTGGGATCCAACCCTGCGAAGCCCGGGCCTCCGAAGCGAAGCGTGTGCACTTAACCACTATGCCACTGGGCTGGCCCCCCTCATCATCGTTTTAAAGTACATATCTCATTAAGAAACATTCCTACATAATGAATTAATTCATCAAACATTCATGCCAAACTTATATGCCAAGTACTGTTAAGAGTGGGCTGAAACTCAGTACTGTACAACCCCTTAAAAATTTAAATTTTTCCACTCCTGAGGCTTGGCTACCATAAACCGAAAGTTACCTTCACCTTCATGCTTAAAGGAAAGCACCTCATTTTCTCAAACGCCCAATTACCCTGCAGTTTTCAGGGCCTGAAGGTCTGTTTTCTACTTCCCATTTTTGCTTGACTTATATTTCTGCTTACTTTTACTTCTTTACCTTTATGCAAAAACCGTTCCAGTTTTGAAGCTCATGCTATTCTCCTATACTGTTCTCCATCATTTTTTATGTGCAGTTATCAATTTATTGTGTATCAGTTCCAAATCCACCCTACTTTGCTCTCCTTTGTGATACTGGAGCTAGACACTATAAACATTTCTCCTTTGCCGGCTGGCACAATGTCAGGTTTTGTCAATAGAGGGCACCGCAGGGACATTCAAAGGCAATAGCAGTATGCAGACACTTCTCACCCAAGTTCCAGTCCTCCATTTTGTAATTCCGTGTGGGAGCCCAGTGGTCCTCAAAGACCAGCTCCAGCTGTACCTTCAGGTCATGCTCTCCCAATCTGACAGCTCTGGCATGCTTCTTTGCCATAGGCAACCTGTGTGTTCTGTGATAGCCAGACCCTCGTCAAAGAGGCTGAATTGCAGCTAGGGGTGGGGGAGAGGCTCCACCCCAAATCCTTAGAGTTCCTTCACTATCCATTGTTCTTCAACCTAAAGTTGACAGCTGCTTTTCTGCACCTGTTACTTCTAGACCCCTTAGAGCAGGTTGGCAAACTCTTTTTTAAAGGCTAGATAGTAAATGTTTTAGGCTTTGTGGGCCACACAGTCTCTGTCACAATTCAACTCTGCTATTAGGGCATGAAAACAGACATGGATAATATAAAAACAAATTAGCACGGCTATGTTCCAATAACACATCATTTACAAAAACAGGCAACAGGCCAGATTTGGCATGTGAGCCATAATATGCCAACTCCTGCGTTAGAGTCCTCTTTTACCCTTTGCAGTAATTAACTACATTTTATTAATTACGTTTTACTAATTCACTAAATTTCTCTGTCCAAATAACTGTTATAGTTCCTGTCTCCTGACTTGGCCCGTGACTAACTAATCTGCCTTGCCACTGACATGTAGGCATTTCCCCCACTGCATGCCATATTTTTGCTCTGGATATTTATCTGACTTTCTACCCTCTAGCTAATAAGCCTCTCAGTTACATAAATGTCCATGAGGAAAATTCACAGCATCTTCAACCCCAAAACTGTACCCTACCAGAATCTTAACTACAATATCATACTCATCACAATCTCCTTTGTTTCCAGCCCTCACACTCTTATTCTGACCAAATCTGTTCTTTGAGCTCAGAGACTTCTCTGCTTCTTCTACCAGGCAGCTGAGTACTTCTAAAGAAAATTTCACAACTGTATAGATTCAACAGTCCCCAATTTCAGCAGGAACCTGCATGCCACTTAACATTCCATTTACCTGCTCTTGATCAGCTCTCTTGCCCATTCCCCTCAGAATATGAAACCAAACCACTAAAACTTGCCACAAAACCCCTACTGCCACCCTAACTTCATTTTAGTAAAATAAATTAACATCTTATCTCTAGAAAACGAAGGCCAAGAGGAATCAAAACTTCTACAACTTCCCGACCTCCCCTAAAACCTACCTAAGAGAAATTAAAACATACATCCACACAAAGACTTATACATGAATGTTTATACTGCATTATTCATAATAACCAAAAAATATAAACAGTCAAATGTCCATTATTTGGTGACTGGATAAACAAAATGTAGTATATCCATACAATGGAAGTATTCAGCAATAAAAAAAGAAACAAAGTATGGATACATACTATAATTTATATACTACAACAGGGACAGAGCTTAAGAACAGTATGGTATTTGAAAGAAATCAGATATAAAAGATTACATAGGGTATGATTCCATTTACATGAAATCTCCATTAAAAGCAAATCTATCAAGACAGGAACGAGATCAGTAGTTGTTTGGGGCTGGGGCTGGGAAAGCGGAATGATTGCAAAGTAGCACATAGAAACTTTTGGGAGTGATGAAAATGTTCTAAAACTGGATTGTGGTGATAATTATACAAGTCTATGCATTCACTAAAAGAATCACTTAACTGTACACATCTAATAGGTAAATTTTATGGTATATAAATTATATCTCAATAAAGCTATAAAAAAATATGAGGAGTAAATATGATAGAGCCAGCCCTGGTGGTCTAGTGGTTAAGATTCGGTGCTCTCACTGCCACAGCCCAGGTTTGCTTCCTAGTCAAGAAAACATGCTACCTGTCCATCGGCTGTCATACTGTGGAGGCTGCATGTTGCTGTGATGCTGAAAGCTATGTCACCAGTATTTCAAATACCAGCAGGGTCACCCATGGTGGACAGGTTTTGGTGGAGCTTCCAGACTCAGACCAAGAAGAACCTGGCCATCCAATTCTGAAAAAATTGACCACGAAAACCCTACGAACAGCAGCAGAGTATATGTCTGATATAGCGTCAGAAGATGAGAGGATGGCACAAAAAGACCAGGCAGGGTTCCGCTCTGCTGTACAAAGTGTCGCTAGGCGTCGGAATCGACTTGAAGGCACTAACAACAATGATAGAGTCACTATTCTAGATAAGATGGTCAGTGAAGAGCTCTCTGAAAAGACATTTGAGCACAAACGTTAATGAACTAAAAGGGTAAACCACGCAAGTATCTGGGTTAGAGCATTAAAAGTAGAGGGAACAACAAGCAGAAGGGTCCCAGTTGGGGAGCATACCTGCAGATCAACTAGAACCAAGGAAGAAAAGGGCAGGAAGCCAGATCAGAGAGGTAGTGGGTCAGAATATATAGGGCCTCGAAGCCACAATTAGGGATCTGAATTTTACTGAGATAATAAACAGAATTTGAATAAAAGACTGACATAATTTAATATTTTTTAAGGGTTTATAAATTTTATTAATCTTTTCAAAGAAGCATCTTTTGGCTTTGATTTTCTCTTATTTTACATTTGCTTTCTGTGTTTATTTTCATTTTTTTAAATAAACTTCTTATTTTGGAGTAATTTTAGATGTACAGAAAAGTTGTAAAAATAGTACAGAGTTTCCATATAATATTAAAGGAAACTGGGTTAAGTAGCCTCTTACATAACTATATTACACTTGTCAAGACACACTGGTACATTACTATTAACTTAATTGCAGGCTTGATTCAGATTTCACCAGTTTTCCACTAATGTCCTTTTCCTCTCCCAGGACACAATCCAGGACACAACATTGCATTTAGTGACATTTTTAAAAGATCATTTTGGTTGCCTGTGGAAGATAGACTGTAGAAGGACAAGAGTAAAAGCTGGGAAATCAGTAAGGAACTATCATGACTACTGTAATTGACTAGGACTGTAGCTTTGGTAGTCACGAAAAATGGTCACATTCTGAATGTATTTTCAGCGTAGAGCTGACAAGAATTAGACTGAATATGGGATGTGAAAGATCTTTTTCTTGAGAAATCAAATGTGACTCCAAGGTTTTGGCCTAGGCAAACAGAAGAACAGAGTTGTGATTTATTAAGAAGGGGAAGACTGATGAATAGATATAAAAGGTAATATAAAAAATTCAGTTTTGTATATCAAATTTGAGATGTTAGTTAATTAGATATTCATATAAAAATGTCAAGTAACAGATATTTGAATCTGGAGTTGAGAAGAGGTTAAGGCTGGGGATATGAATTTCAGCGTCATCAGCATATGTAGGGTATTTAAAAATATGAGATTAGGGGCCTCCCTGGTGGCGTAGTGGTTAAGTTCGCGCGCTCCGCTTCGGCAGCCCGGGGTTCACAGGTTTGGGTCCCAGGCACGGACCAATGCACCACTTGTCAAGCCATGCTGTGGCAGTGTCCCATATAAAGTAGAGAAAGACAGGCACGGATGTTAGCCCTGGGCAAATCTTCCTCAGCAAAAAGAGGAGGATTGGCATCAGATGTTAGCTGAGGGCTAATTTTCCTCACAAATAAATAAATAAATAAAAATATGAGATTAAGTGAGATCACCTAGGATGGAATATATAGAGAGAAGAGGTCCTAGAACTGAGCCCTCAGGCATTCTAATGTTTAGAGATCAGGAAGATAAGGAGATCATAAAGAGGAAGCCACAAGTGAGAATGAGAATAGAGCAGACAGTAGAAGTAGGAGAACCAAGAATGTGATATCCCAGAGGCCATGTGAGTGTTTCAAGATGGAAGAAATGACAACTGTATCAAACACTATAGAAAAGTTGAGAAAAATAAAGACTAAGACCTTATTACCAGAACATGATCATGGAAGTCCTTGCTGATCTTAATAAGTGTGGTTTCATGGAAGGGCTGAGAATGAAAGCCTGACTGGAGAGGGTTCATAAGAGAATGGGAAGAGAGGAAGTGGAAGCACTAAAAACTGATTAACTTTCAGGAGTTTTGATGCAAGGAGAACAGAGAAGTGGAGTGGTTGCTGTAGGGGAATGTGGATTTTTCATTTTATTTTAAGATGGGAGACATTCCCAGGGCACAGTTCTCAAACTTATTTTCTCTACCTGCAATGATTTTCTTAGTGATCTCATCCAGTCTTATGGCTGCAAAATGCCATTTATATTCCGATGATTCTCAAGCTTAATATCTCCAGCCTTGACCTCCTCCATTAAATTTCAGATTCATATCCAAGTGCCTACTCAACATTGTTATTTGCATGAATAATAGTCATCTGAAACATAATGTCCAAAATTAATTTCCCGATCTTCCCACCAAACCTGCTCCTCTCAGAGTTTTCCACACCTCACTAAAACACAACTCCCGATTTCCAAATGCTCAGGTAGAAAATCTTGGAGTTACGCTTAACTCTTCTCTCTATCTCTCTGTCATGCTTCACATCAAATCTATTGGTAAATCCTCCTAGCATTAACTTCAAAACATATCACAGGAGAGTGACGTCAGCGTCATGGCGCAGTGAGCTTTCCCGTAAACTCTTCCCTCAATAAGATACAACAAAAGGAACAGCCACAGACCAACAACGGAATCCTAGACAGTGAAAAGCAAGATCGGAAAGCTCCACACTGCCGCACATCTGAGGGTGGAACATGCTGGGCCCCAGAGGAAGTGGGGAGAGGTAAGGAGAACTCCTCTCCCTCCCCATCAGATCAGTGATCCCGGTCCATGCAGCTCCCAGAAAGCGGGGAGGAGCAGCCCTCTGCGGGGAAACCATAGCTCTTCATGCTTTCTCAGCCAGTGGGAAACTCCCACACAGAGGACTCAGAACTGCTACGGGGTACCATCAACATCTGAGCACCCCAGAGAGTGGATAACGAAGGGCGAATGAGAAGTCCCCCACGCCAGGGACCCAGCAGGCAAAAGAGAGAGCCCCCCCCCGCCGCCCGCAAACCAGACCCTGCAGCTCAGCCAACCAGACCAGACCAAGAAACCGGCAGATCAAAGCGAACAGCCGCAGCAGAGCGCAGGGGGCTCAGATTACACAGCCCTTTACTCCCACACAGTGATGGCAGGTGGAAACTGCAACCAGATATTTCCAGGATGAGGAACAACAAAGCCAATACAGGAACCACAACGCAAAGATACATGAAATCACCAGACCAGAAGGAAAATGACAAGCACCCAGAAACCAACCCTGAAGACACAGAAATCCATAACCCAAACAACAGAGATTTCAAAATAGCTATCATAAAAACACTCAACGAAATACAAGACAACACAGACAAACAATTCAATGAGATTAGGAGTTTCTTCACAAAAGAGATTGAAATCATAAAGAAAAACCAATGAGTACTGATGGAGATGAAGAACACAATGGAGGAGATAAAGGAGAATCTGGAATCTTTAAAGAACAGAGCTGACAATATGGAGGAAAGAATTAGCATTATAGAGGACAGGAATACAGATATGCTCCAGATGAAAGAGGAGAGAGAACTAAGACTAAAAAGAAATGAAGAAAGTCTCCGAGAAATATCTGACTCTATTAGGAAATGTAACATAAGAATTATAGGTATTCCTGAGGGAAAAGAGAGGGAAAGAGGAACAGAGAGCCTATTCAAGGAAATAATAGCTGAGAATTTCCCAAATCTGGGGAAGGAGCAGGAAATACCAGTAAGCAAAGCCAACAGATCACCTAAATACATCAACAGGCAAAGGCCCACTCTACGAAACCTAGTGGTAGGGCTGGCCAAAGTCAATGACAAAGAAACAATATTAAGGGCAGCTAGACAAAAACAAAAAATAACATACAAAGGAACTCCCATCAACCTCTCAGCGGATTTCTCAAGAGAAACTTTACAGGCTAGGAGAGACTGGAATGATATATCCAAAATACTGAAAGACAAAAACTTTCAGCCAAGAATACTCTATCCAGCAAAAATATCCTTCAAATATGATGGAGAAATAGTAACTTTCCCAGATAAACAAAAGCTAAGGGAGTTCATAGCCACGAGACCCCCACTACAAGAAATACTCAAGAAGGCCCTCAGGCCTGAAAAAAAGAAGAGAAAGGGAATACAAAGCTTGGAGCAAGGAGAAAAATAGGTAGACAAACTCAGAAAAATAGTAGATCTTTACCGGAATAGGCTAGCAACCACTTAAATACCAAAATCAAAGATCAAAGGAAGGAATTCACCAAAAATAAATTTAACCTCATCACTGCAAACACAGACCCACAACACAAGACAGAATAAGGTATAACAAGAACGACTTAGAAGGGGAAGAGGAGGGCCGGCCCTGTGGCTTAGCGGTTTAGTGCGTGCGCTCCGCTGCTGGCGGCCCGGGTTCGGATCCCGGGTGGGCACCGACGCACCGCTTCTCCAGCCATGCTGAGGCCGCGTCCCACATACAGCAACTAGAAGGATGTGCAACTATGACATACAACTATCTACTGGGGCTTTGGGGAAAAAAAATGAAAAAATAAAAATTATAAAAAAAAAAAAAAAAAAGAAGGGGAAGAGGAAAGTGATTGAACTGACTTAGTATAAGAAAATAGGAGGCCATCAGATAATGGACTATCTCATACACAAGATTTTTTATACAAACATCAAGGTAACCACTAAACAAATAATCAAAACAAAATCACATATGATAAACAAAGAGAAAACTAGAAGAGTCATAAGACAGAACAACCAAACTGAACTGGCAGTCCAAAACAAATGGGACAAGAAAGAAAGGAAATGCAAAAGAAGCAGAAAATAAGAGACAAAACAGCAACATTAAGCCTTCATATATCAATAATTACCCTAAATGTAAATGGATTGAACTCTCCAATCAAAAGATACAGAGTGGCAGGATGGATTAAAAAGCAAGACCCAACAATATGCTGCCTCAAGGAAACACATCTGAGCTCTAAAGACAAGCACAGGCTCAGAGTGAAAGGATGGAAGACAATACTCCAAGCTAATGGCAAACAAAAGAAAGCAGGTGTTGCCATACTCATATCAGACAAAGTAGACTTCAAGATAAAACAGGTTAAGAGAGACAAAGAAGGAAAATATATAATGATAAAAGGGACACTTCACCAAGAAGACATATCACTTATAAATATATATGCACCCAACATAGGAGCACCAATGTACATAAAGCAACTATTAACAAGCCTAAAAGGAGACATTAACAACACAATAGTAGTAGGGGATCTTAATACCCCACTTACATCAATGGATAGATCATCCAGACAAAAAGTCAATAAAGAAATAGTAGACTTAAATGAAAAACTGGATGAGATGGACCTAGTAGACATATACAGAGCACTCCATCCAAAAACAGCTGACTACACATTCTTCTCAAGCGCGCATGGAACATTCACAGGGATAGACCATATGTTGGGAAAAAAGCAAGCCTCAATAAATTTAAGAAAATTGAAATCATAACAAGCATCTTTTCAGACCATAATGCTATGAAACTGGAAATGAACCACAAAAAAAAACTGGGAAAGTGACAAAAATGTGGAGATTAAACAACATGCTACTGAACAACCAATGGATCACTGATGAAAGTAAAGGAGAAATCAAAAACTATCTGGAAACAAACGAAAATGAAAATATGCCATACCAAACCACATGGGATGCAGCAAAAGCAGTCCTGAGAGGTAAACTCATAGCGATACAAGCCCACCTTAACAAACAAGAAAATGCCCAAATAAGCAACCTTAAATTACACCTAACAGAACTAGAAAAAGAAGAACAAACAAAGCCCAAAGTCAGCAGAAGGAGAGAAATAATAACAATCAGAGCAGAAATAAATGAAATTGAGACCAAAAAAACAGTAGAAAGGATTAATGAAACAAAGAGTTGGTTCTTTGAGAAGATAAACAAAATCGACAAACACTTAGCCAGGCTTACTAAGAAAAAAAGAGAAAAGGCTCAAGTAAATAAAATTAGAAATGAAAGAGGAGAAATTACAACAGATACCATGGAAATACAGAGGATTATAAGAGAATACTATGAGAAATTATATGCCAACAAATTGGACAATCTAGAAGAAATGGATAAATTCTTAGACTCACACAACATCCCAAAACTGAACCAAGAAGAAATGGAGACTCTGAATAGACCAATCACAAGTAAAGAGATTGAAATAGTAATCAAAAACCTCCCAAAAAATACAAGTCCAGAACCAGATGGCTTCTCCAGTGAATTTTACCAAACATTCAAAGAATATTTAATACCCATCCTTCTCAAACTATTCCAAAAAATAGAGGCAGATGGAACACTTCCTAAATCATTCTACGAGGCCAACATCACCCTGATACCAAAGCCAGACAAAAACAACATAAAGAAAGAAAATTACACGCCAATATGGCTGATGAACATAGATGCAAAAATCCTCAACAAAATATTGGCAAACCGAATACAGCAATACATTAAAAAGATCATACACCATGATCAAGTGGGATTTATACCAGGGATGCAGGGATGGTTCAACATCTGCAAACCAATCAACGTGATACATCACATCAACAAAACAAAGAATAAAAACCACATGGTCATCTCAATAGACTCAGAGAAGGCATTTGACAAGATACAATATCCATTTATGACAAAAACTCTCAACAAAATGGGAATAGAAGGAAAGTACCTCAATATAATAAAGGCTATTTATAACAAACCCACAGCCAACATCATACTCAACAGGGAAAGACTGAAAGCCATTCCTCTGAGAACAGGAATGAGGCAGGGCTGCCCACTCTCACCACTCCTGTTCAACATAGTACTGGAGGTTTTGGCCAGAGCAATTAGGCAAGAAAAAGGAATAAAAGGAATCCAAATAGGTAACGAAGAAGTGAAACTCTCACTATTTGCAGATGACATGATTTTATATATAGAAAACCCTAAAGAATCCATTGGAAAACTATTAGAAATAATCAACAACTACAGCAAAGTTGCAGGGTACAAAATCAATCTACAAAAATCAGTTGCATTTCTGTATGCTAATAACGAACTAACAGAAAGAGAGCTCAAAAATACCATTTACAGTTGCATCAAAAAGAATAAAATACCTAGGAATAAATCTTACCAGGAGGTGAAAGACCTATACAATGAGAACTACAAGACATTATTGAAAGAAATTGATGATGACATAAAGAAATGGAAAGATATCCCATGTACGTGGATTGGAAGAATAAACATAGTTAAAATGTCTATATTACCTAAAGCAATCTACAGATTCAATGCAATCCCAATCAGAATCCCAATGACATTCTTCACAGAAATAGAAAAAAGAATACTAAAATTCATATGGGGCAACAAAAGACCCCGAATAGCTAAAGCAATCCTAAGGTAAAAGAACAAAGCAGGAGGCATCACAATCCCTGACTTCAAAACATACTACAAAGCAATAGTAATCAAAACAGCATGGTACTGGTACAAAAACAGACACACAGATCAATGGAACAGAATTGAAAGCCCAGAAATAAAACCACACGTATATGGACAGCTAATTTTCGACAAAGGAGCTAAGAACATACAATGGAGAAAGGAAAGTCTCTTCCATAAACGGTGTTGGGAAAACTGGACAGCCACATGCAAAAGAATGAAAGTGGACCATCTGCTATCGCCATTCACAAAAACTAACTCAAAATGGATCAAAGACCTGAAGGTGAGACCTGAAACTATAAAACTCATAGAAGAAAATATAGGCAACACACTATTTGACATTGGTTTTAAAGGAATCTTTTCGGATGACATGCCTACCCAGACTAGGGAAACTAAAGAAAAAATAAACAAGTGGGACTTTATCAGATTAAAGAGCTTCTATAAGACAAACGAAACCAGAATCAAGATGAACAGACAACCCACAGCTGGGAGAGAATATCTGCAAAACATACATCTGACAAGGGGTTGATCTCCATTATATATAAAGAACTCACACAACTGAACAACAAAAAAACAAACAACCCAGTCAAAAAATGGGCAGAGGAAATGAACAGACACTTCTCCAAAGAAGATATACAGATGGTCAATAGGCACATGAAAAGATGTTCACATCATTAATCATCAGAGAAATGCAAATAAAAACAACACTAAGATATCACCTCACACCCGTTAGAATGGCTATAATCACCAAGACAAAAAACAACAAATGTTGGAGAGGATGTGGAGAAACAGGAACCCTCATACACAGCTGGTGGGAATGCAAACTGGTGCAGCCTTTATGGAATACGGTATGGAGATTCCTCAAAGAAATAAAAATAGAGATGCCCTATGATCCAGCCATCCCACTACTGGGAATCTATCCAACGAACCTGAAATCAACAATCCAAAGAGGCTTATGCACCCCTATGTTCGTTGCAGCATTATTCACTATAGCCAAGAAGTTGAAGTCACCTAAGTGTCCCTCGACTGATGACTGAATCAAGAAAATGTGGTATATATATACAATGGAATACTACTCAGCCATAAAAAAAGACAAAATCGTCCCATTTGCAACAACATGGATGGGCCTGGAGGGTATTATGTTAAGTGAAGTAAGCCAGAAAGAGAAAGACAAACACTGTATGATCTCACTCATATGTGGAATATAAACCAACACATGGACAGAGAGAACTGTACTGTAGTTACCAGGGGCAATGGGAGTAGGGGGCAGGCACAAGGGGTGAAAGGAGACATATACATGGTGATGGACAAACAAAAATGTACAACCCAAAATTTCACAATGTTAAAAACTATTAAAACATCAATAAAAAAAAACATATCACAGAATTCAACCCCTTCTCACCACTCCTACGATAAGCACACCTTCCTTGAACCCTCAAGTTGGGAGAAGTACCCTTCTTTGATCTCCCAAAGAACCCCAATGCATACCTCTATACTACATTTTCCATACTATACTGAAATTTTGTTTAAATTCCCCATCGCTAGTTTTAAGTTCCTGATAGGCTAGGACTAGGTTATTCACTTTCATAACTCCAGCAGCAAGTATATAGCGAGCATTTGACAAAGGCTTTCCGAATTGAACTAAAGGTTCCTCTTAGTAGTAAGGCTGAATTGAAGTGAGAGTAATCACACTGACTCAAGCGTTACGTATTAATAATTTTTAGGGCTGGCCCCGTGGCTTAGCCGTTAAGTGTGCGCGCTCCGCTACTGGCGGCCCGGGGTTCGGATCCCAGGTGCGCACCGACGCAGTGCTTCTCTGGCCATGCTGAGGCCACGTCTCACATACAGCAACTAGAAGGATGTGCAACTATGACATACAACTATCTACTGGGGCTTTGGGGAAAAAAAAGAGGAGGATTGGCAATAGATGTTAGCTCAGAGCTGGTCTTCCTCAGCAAAAAGAGGAGGATTAGCATGGATGTTAGCTCAGGGCTGATCTTTCTCACAAAAAAAAAAAAAAGAATTTTTATTAATAACTTGGGTCTTATTATATACAATAAGAAAACAAGTCATCAAACATCAACATCAAGAATACAGTTTAAATAGTCCTTCTAAAACATTTAATCCAATGCCAATACTAGTATTTAAGAGAGAACAGAGACAAAAATTTTTAAGGCATCATGCCAAGACATGAATTAAGACTTACTTCAATTTGAAGAGCCAGTTCCACTTGGTTGTGATAAGAATCTAAAAGTTCTTCAACAGGGTGTCTGAAATAAAGAACAGGTATTGTGGCTGAAGGACACTGTACACAAAAAGGATTGTTTTTATTCACCAAAATAGAAGTATTAACATCCAAAAGCAAAGTTTGAAAACCTGCAATCAATGCTTTAGATGCCACACCTTGTCATGACTTCCTTATAAGGTTTTTCTATTTGATGCAGGTGTTTGTTTAAATCCACAGGTGTTTCATCATCTTCTGCCTAAACAAACATATATACACAAATGTTTACAAAAAAATCAAATCCATTCTTTGGTCCTCCATTGCCAAATTAAATATAGTAAGTGTATGACAAATTCTTAAAATTAAAGTGATTTTCAGAACTGAGGCTAAAATAATGTCAAAATTAAACATTATTTATGATTGACTCAGAAAAAAAGTAAATCAATATTCCAAAAAAAAATTTTGCTTTTTAAATGAAAAAACATAAATGCTTTAGGTCTAGCTTCTGATATATAAATAGCTCCCAAAGCAAAAACCACTTCTGGTCTATATAGAGAGAATACAGCTAAAAACACTTTTAAAGATGGCTGACAGCCAAACGAAGGTGGGGTAGGGACCAGACTGCAAAGAGATCATCTCAATTTCTGCATTATTTTTTCTAATGATAATCAAGTTCCCCCTACCTTACCCCAATAAGCAAGGTACTGGTCTCTTCTACCATAAGTCCTTTACTATGCAAATATACTCAAGAACATCATTCCTTAAGAAACTGAAAAGAGAAGTTATTGACTGCTAAAATGTACTGAATTTTGTGAAATAGCTTCCACCCAATTGAAATAAATTCTAACACAGGAGCAAAACCTAAGAAAGTAAAGGAAAGAGAAAGTAAAAATGATATTTTTCCATCCAAAATTCTACCAAATGAAGAAAAATTCTCTTTAAAGATTAAAATTCATCCAGTGTTTACACACAGTAATAAAAAAGGCCTAATTTCCTGCATTCTATTTTGCTTTAACCTCAAAAAAAGTACTGTATTTTTATAACAGAGAATTAGTTTTTATTTGGTGAAAAACAATGTATTTTTCTCAGTTTGGTGCAAAGGTCATTGTGGATCCTTTTTTCCCCCAAACCATATTTAGTTTTCAAAATCTTTCCTTCTTCCTCATTTCTCTTTGACTGACCCTGATGTTTTCATTCTTGTGTACAACTATTACAAATAAAACTTTTAATTCCTCCACCTTGATTTTCAAATATGCCTCCAGCTCTGAGTAGTATGCTACCCAATCCTCCATGACTGAAAATCTCCCAAGTGCTGAAAAGAATCCCGTTGAGGTTAAAGAGTTTATCATCCCCAGTCCGTCCCAGAAATCTGGGAGAATGTACAAACTGCAAATTGGCTAATTAGCAGAATTATTCAGATTCAACCAAATGACCAAATGTGATTCAGTTATAAGGTACACACTTACGGTTCGGGCCAGAGTTTGGCACATTGAGCTGAAGGTCAAAAGTTGTAGTTTAATCTCTGTGTCCCATTTTCGACAGTTTTGAATATGTTCATGACTTCCAAGGCAGTGATTACTGTTAAAATATATTAACTATTCATCAATGTTATTCTCTTCAAACTAGAAATTATAAAGGTGAATATAAAGGTAGAATATAAATTCTATCTGCATCAGAAATTGAAGAGAATGGTAAAATACAGACATAGTTTTTTAACCAAGTGTGAGCACTTAAATAGAGGAATAATTCCACATGAGAAGAGTCAAAGCAAAGAAGAAAGAAGAAGAAGACAAAGGAGGAAATAAGAAAAATAGGGACAGGGCATTTCTAGTAGCCCGAGAGAATGAAATCTATAAAATAACTAGATTAAAAGCTAGATACAACAATTACCTGGTTCAGAAAAGGATTCATATAATGATTATTTCAGGCAACTAAACGGAAATCAGAGGTGACCACTGTGTATAAATAGTGCATGCTACAAAAGGAAAATGGAGTCTATAATGATGTGTCTATTCACTCTCTGCAGAAAGAAAAAACCTATTAAATTCACTTATCCACCAATTGCCTACCACTCTTTCCATCTAAGACTATAAGCTTCTTAAGGGCAATACCACATCTTAATTATCTCTGAAATCCCTCTACTGTCTTAGACGTGATGTCTTAGACAAAGTATATCTTAACACAAGTTTACTGATCCAATGAATCAATTCAGTAGGATCCAATGTATTTTTGGATTACAAATTTAACTTGAAATTTTTCTAATTTAAGCCTTTAAAAATGAAATTTCCAAAGATGTTGCTCAGTAGTTAAATGAATATAAACTTACTTCTGCAGCACTTCCTCTTGACCACAAACTTTCAGAACATAGCTGCCAACATCTACTTGATTCAAGTCATCATGCACCCAGCAAAGGGCCTGCATTATAATGATTTCTACAGTAGAACTCACTGTAAAAGAGTTAGCCATCATTTTCATTTTGCTCATTTAACTCTAGGTATACACTTATTCAGATAGTATTTCTTATAATCTAAGATCACTATACATTGGAAATACAATGCAGGTCACACATATAATTTAAAATTCTCTAGTAGCCACATTGAAAAAAATAAAAAGAAAGAGATAAAGCTAATTTTAATATGTTTTACTTAACCAGATATATTCAAATATCATTTCAACAGATAACCAGTGTTTAAAAATTACTAATGAGATATCTTACATTCTCTTTTCGAACTACATCTTTGAAATCCAGTGTGTATTTTACACTTACAGCACATCTCAATCTATATTAGCCACATTTCAAGTGCTCAATAGCCACATGTGGCTCGTGGTTACTGTATTAGGGCAGATCTAAACTAAGACAGCCACCTCCCTATTAGAGAGTCCTCCAAAAAGGACATTTAGCAGTATCTAGCAAACAGTGATTTACACCAAATCATTAGGAAAAAGAACCATCATTTTAAATGCTTGACATTTGCCTGTTGAATTTTCCAATGAAGAATAAAAATCTAGCAAGTAGGAAGTATTGTTCAATTATCGTTCTTGGCAATAGCTGGATACTAAGATTACAACACATTAAAAACTAAAGTAACTTTTCAAAGTAACCATTTCTCTACTTAGAGCTCCTAGGTTCAATTTAGAAGACAGCAATTACATTCAAACTTCATCAAAATTAACAGCTTGGCAGAAAAAGCCATAAAACTTCTATCTAATACAATGGCTACATTTCTGAATAGTCAAATGTATGGTAACATTTATCATTTGAACACACAAACCACTTCTAGCATAATATGGTTATATTTCTTAACAGAGATGTACATTATAAATGTACACATTTATAAAAAACCAAACAATAGGCATTTGAAATATTTTTTAAAAAAATTAATCAGCTCTTGATATCATCAAGTTGAAATTTGATACAAATTAAAACATTTGCTATCAATGCTTACTCATGCTTATTTTAATCAAGGGGCTTTTTTTATTTTCTTCAATTTTAGTATTAATTCTTACCGTATACTTAGATTTAAACGATTCTCCCAACCAAAATTTAAAGTATATTCAAAAAGAATAACTATTCCTTTAGAAACTAAAAGAAAATGATTGTTATAGTTGGCTAACATTTTTGTTTCAGATTTATATTTTTTAAAAGGCCTTGAAAAGTACAAAGTTACAAAGTATCCAAATATTGGACATATTCCTAGTCATAACCATTGAAGAAAAAAAAAGGCATAATTTTTGGGCCAAAGTACTGTTGAAATATAGGACCTTACTCTACTGTTGGAATCCCATTAAAATATTATACATTGTGAAAAGCAATAAACTATGAAAGAAAATAAAAGTAGTTTTTAAAACTATAACAAAAAATTTATAGTTTTAAAACTATAACAAAACTTCCTACAGACTTTGGGGATACATCCCTAGAAAGGATACCCACATCAAGTTTGGAAGGGAGCGTTAGAACCAAAGGAGAATTATCTTCTCCTTAGAGGAGCTTAGCAAGACAACTGGAATTTCAATTTCACTGACAGCTCTTGATAAAAACAAGCATTCTTTTGCTATAAAATGAAAAAAGAAAATAAAAAATTGGACTATAATTAGTCTTTCTATCTAAGGCTTTGGGGCCCTGGCCAAGAGCCACTGATTAACCAAAGTTACTCAGGATTTTCCAGAGAAATACGTCGTTATAAAGGTAAACTGTTTTCCCACTAGTCCTAACCAGAAAACTACCCACATGAATGCCAATTTTTTGAACAGGATAACTAATGAAAGTTAAGTATTTTACCACACACAAAAAAAATTTTTTAAAAAGGATACCCAATGATAGAGTCGGTTTATTAAAAGAATGATAATATTAACATTTTAAACATTTTCTCCCTAATCAGAGTGAAACAAGATGGTTGGGGAACTACAAACCTACCATCGCATGTAAAAGTAACTGGTAGTTGAAATCCTTCGATTTCAATGGAGACCTTCACGCTAGCATTTTCTCCACATGTGTTTCTTTGCACTGTGACTGGACTTAACAAATAGCCTGGATTTGTGCAGTGATTGGTATATGGAAAGTTGGTCTTCAATCTGTTCACAAGAAAGAAGAAATTAAATTCTTTTTTTAAAAGCTGCATTTGAGAGCCCTGAACAAGGCTTTGCATGCTTCCAGCTATTCAATTCTGAGTCTTTGTCCAATTCTAGAGCAGCTCATGAGAATTGCAATGAATGGACCCCTGTCAAAACTCCAAATACCAGCATTTGCCTTTTAAACAAAAGGAATCCAAAGAAAGATTAAGTACTGCCAGGATATCTTTGGTAACACTATCAAGAGTAAGCAAGCACACACTGGATACGTGGCATTAAATGAGGTTCTCTGCTTCAGACTCTTTTGCTACACAGTATTATTACACAAAATGGTACATTTTTAATGAATCATAGATAATATAGGCGATGTAAATTGTACTAAATTGTAATTGTTGGAAAAATAAGAAGTTTGTTGTCTTTTTAAAATCTTTTTTCCTAAGGTCCTTTTTCCTAAATATTGTTTTGGGTGTTAGACAACGAAAAAAATCATAGACGATGGGTTTTTATAGTGCTATGAGGCCTTTGTTCCCTCAAAGTGATTTCTAAAACTTAGAAATCACAAGAACTGCCTGTGAAGGTATTCATGGTATTCACAGGAGTAACATAGTTTAAATACAGGAGCATGGTGTATGATAGCACTTCTGTTATGAGAAAACAAAGGAAGATTTGATGCATTCTTGAAACTTGTGGGCTTCCTTTAACTGACTTTTTTCTGGAGGTTAGAAGGTAAGTTCCAATCCTCCCATCTGCTTTACATAGGGCCATAAACGGAATGAATGCTGGAAGTACTGTCTTTTTGCTTCTGTAGAGATTAAAATAATCAAGTCAGAGGAATAGAATAACATAGTTGGAGTTGACAGAAAGAAAGGTTCTAAGAGGCAGGAACTGTAACAGGCTCTAGAGCCAGACTACCTGAGTTTAAATGCTGATTTTACTACTTACTAGCTGGGTGACCTTAAACAAGTTATTGAATCCCCTCGTTGCTTCAGTTTCCTCTTCTATAAACTGGGGATAAGACTACTAACTTCATAGGCTTGTTGTGAGAATTATGTGCATTAAGTTTACAAAGCACTCAGAACAGTGCCTAGTACATGGTAAGCACTATAAGAATCTTGTCAAATGAATGAATGAGAGAATGAATAAATTGGCTTCTGCATTGTGATCTTAAGTGCCACAAAGGATTCAATATTAAAAAGAAGAAATGTAATTGAAAAAAAGGCAATATAAGTAATAAACTTAAATTGATATTGGAAATGCACTTTTAGATGTAGACACTATCTTCAGATATTTGATTGCTGCCAAGCTTACCCCTCTGCAACACAATGACAAGATCTTCGTAGCTTAGCCTAAAATTCTTACTGTTTCTCACATACTTGGTATTCTCTTGTTTTCTAAAATATTTCTAAAGTATGAAAGAGATGCTCACAGCAAATCATGTAATTAACTAATATATAAAATGGTAGAGAAATTTGTCTACATCCAAGCAAGCCTTCCATTTTCAGAACTCCTTAAGGATGATAAAAGTAAAGTCAGAAATTCCTGATGATAGCTCAAAAAACAAGAATTTATTAGACAAAAATTCAGTGATAAAAGTTGCATTCAATGAACTTGACTTTGGGGGAAAAAACATTTCGTTTCCTTTTCTTAAATGAGTCTTTTCTTTTACACAACAATGTGAATGTACTTAGCGTCACAGAACTGTACATGTAAAAATGGTTAAAAAAGTACATTTTGTTATGTATATTTTACCACAATAAAAAAAAAAAAAAATTTAATGACTCCTTCCTGTCTCTGCTTGACACCATGGAAGATAGACAGTCCAGAAAAAAAATTCATGATTTCTTCCATTCTTATGGTTTTGTTTGCTTTATAAAAATTAGGAAAAAACTAAGATGGTAATAAATTCCTTAAAGTTGGGTTGTTTTGTTTGTAACTAAACTTTTAAACATACAAAAGCAAATTAAATTAGTAAATTGATAACTGCTGAGTAAATTATTCACTTTCAATATAATAGACCAGATAAGGTATTTTTACGGACACTTGAAACCATACATTGTAGCTTGATGGTCTTAAGTAATTACCTACAAAGAGTATTTATTTTTAACTCTAATTTTCACTTTCCCTAAAATTTCCATTTCCCTATCACCACAAAAGAAATGGCTTTATTTGTTTGTTTAAAGTTCAGGAAATTTAATATCTCTATGCATACACTCAAATCCTTAAGGTTTATTTTCCTACTGTTTGCTCAATCAAGCTAAAGCTATGTACAGACAGAGCCAAATCATGCAAAATCAGAAGGATAGGGCCGGCCCTGTGGCTTGGTGGTTAAGTGCGCGCGCTGCGATGCTGGTGGCCCGGGTTCGGATCCCGGGTGCGCATCGAGGCACCACTTCTCCGTTCATCCTGAGGCCGAGTCCCGCATACAGCAACTAGAAGGATGTGCAGCTACGACATACAACTATCCACTGGGGCTTTGGGGGGAAAAAATAAAATAAATAAAATCTTAAAAAAAAAAAAAAAAAAAAAAAAAAAAGAAGGATAGAAGAAGAGATAAAAATGAGAATTTTTTAAAGGTAAAGATAAAAATGAGGGTTTTTAACTGAATTAACACCAGTTAGTGTTATACAGAGTCAGCATTGTTTAGAATAAAATTAACTAAATGCAGACGTGAAGTCCTTGAAAACATACAGGGAGTCCTTGGGTTCAAGACACTACTGTTAGGATACAAATATTAGATCTGAACCATATATGAAGAAAAGAAAAAGAAGGCTATTCAGAATGACAAGTATAAAGTGTAGTTTCTCATCTTATCCTAGGAGACCACAAATGAAGCAGCAAAGACTTCTACTGGTATATAACATTCCTCTAAGAACTTTCTCTGGACCTATAACTAGTAGATACAGCAAGCTTTGTCAATCACAATCAATGTGGAAGGAAAGAAACAAGAAATAAAAACCAGAAAAATGCAGTAATAATGAAATGTCCTGAATCAAAGTATTACAGAACTTTAAACTGAAAAGACCCTTGAGATCGAGAGTCCAACTCCTTAATTTCACAGATGCAAAAAACTGGGCATAGAACAGGCACTAAATTCTAAGTCTGTTATACAGTAATCTTTCATTGTAAACAAACATCATCCTGATAGTTTTACATTAATTTCACAGCTGAATTAAAATGATTAAATGGATCATTTTAGGAGATTTCAAAAAGTAAAGAATTGGCTCTCTAAGAGTATAAATATTTGTTTTAAAAACCTACTGCAGAAATGAGCATACTGGAAAAAATAGAAAGAGTCATTAATTTCTTCAAGGGACATCTCCTGACCCCAATCTCCAAGGTCACAGGGGAACAAGAGAAGTTCCTAGAACATGGCTTCAAAACCACCTTTACTTCTTACTGCTCTGAAATATTTGCTGCACTCATACTCTACTAATGGAAATAAAATTACCAAAAAAGAAAACCTCATTCTGTCTTTAGTTCACCTGGGGTTTCATATTATATAATCCATTGTGTGTGTGTGTGTGTGTGTGTGTGTGTGTGTGTGTGTGTGTGTGTGTGTGTAAATAAAAATAATCATTTTAGCTTAGTGGCAAAGTTTGTGTAAATAACTCTAAGGTTCAAATGGGGAAAAAAGCAGATCACAGAGAGCCTAATTTCTCAACTTGCAAAGCTTAAAAACAATAGTCACTCAACACAGTCTAATAGAAAGCATACAGGTCTTGTTTGGGGAGAAAATTAAAGGAACTAGATGAACACATAATAGATTATTTCCAAACTACTAAGGTAAATTATTTCCAAACTGTTAACCACACACACATAATGGTATAATGGCATAAAGGCATAAGTAACTTCTAATACCTGCATTTTGCATCCTAAGTCACTTAAATGTCTCTTCTATTTTAAAAGCCTACTGAAAAATATGAGTTTTAAAAACCCAGTTAAGAGTAACCAAGAAAAAGTGGCTCAACTGATATTTTTCTTCTTTTGTTCCCCTAAGGTATTCTGAAGAAAAGAAATGCTGGTTAAAAGATAACATAAAGGAAGACAGAGTTTTAATGAAATACTACCAATAGTCTAGAAAATCTAGTTAAACATTAACAAGTCCCTTAACATTAAAATGATGGGGCCAGATGTTGAGGCCACGTCCCACAGCAACTAGAAGGATGTGCAACTATGACATACAACTATCTACTGGGGCTTTGGGGAAAAAAAAAAAAGAAGGATTGGCAATACATGTTAGCTCAGAGCCGGTCTTCCTCAGCAAAAAAGAGGAGGATTAGCATGGATGTTAGCTCAGGGCTGATCTTCCTCACAAAAAAAAAAAAAAAAAAAAAAAATGATGGGGCCGGCCCCGTGGTGTAGTGGTTGAGTTCAGCATGCTCCGCTTTGGTGGCCCAGGTTCCCAGGTTCGGATGCCAGGCGTGGACCTATATCACTTGTCAGCCATGCCGTGGCAGCAACCCACATACAAAACAGAGGAAGATTGGCACAGATGTTAGCTCAGGGCTAACCTTCCTCAAAAAAGCAAGCAAAAAAAAAAAAAAAGAGGAAGATTGGCAACAAATGTTGTTAGCTCAGAGCGAATCTTCCTCAGCAAAAATAAATAAATAAATAAAATAAAATAATGTATATACTCAAAAATGATCTGGGAACCCCAAACTCTGCTTTGCTTAAAGCAGACTACACTGGGGAAAGTACTGGATTCAGAATAAATCCCCCAGTGGTGATCTACTTTCCCTTTGATAACAGATCTCATCCCCTTGGCCACAATGTTTGTTGTACAACTCTTTCTTTTCACGGGATTTTTCTATCCAGTGCTGGTTGAGAGGATTCCCTTTCCTCTCTGCTAGCAAGAAACCAGTAGAACATGAAGTCTAATCTATCAATGGCTATACTCCCTGCCTTCAAAACCCTACCTGCAGTAGAAGAAAATGAAGCCAACATGCATGGAGGAAGGGCAGGGAGAGAAAAGGGAGGAAGAAAGCAAGGACAGGAAGTGGGAAAGAAGAGTACAAAGGGAGGAGGGATCAATTAGTGTGTGAATTCCTGGATCTTGCTGTCACTGAGCTCTGCCCCATCCTTCCTCTCGCTGCTATATGGGTTTGTGAACCAATACTGACCTTTCTTGATTTGAGTTAGTTTAAAACGGGTTTCTAGCATTTGTAACAGAAGCCCTGGCTAATACAGTGATATAATGGAAAGAAAACACACTGAACCAGAGGCAAAGAAGACCTGGCTCTGTTCCGGACTGGTCGAGTAAACTCTGGTAGATAACTTCTCTTAGTCTCAGTTTCCTCATCTATAAAGATTAGACACATTTAAGATTAAAAGAACAATTTAGAAATGCATTTTTCTAACCTTCAGAAAATATATTTGCTCCTTTAATCTTGCTTGTTATAATATCATCTCTTAAATAAGTAGGGCAGTATTTTGAACACTACTATGTTTATGGCAAAAGTAAGTCTCCCTAAAACAAAAATAGGCATTTTCTAAGTGTACCAAAACTTATATAGTACGTTTAAACCAAATTTTCACTGGAAGAATATCAGAAGTCTACCGTCTGACCTCAATTTCTCCTTCTAAATACTCAGAAACCTAACAGATAAGGATACAAGTTCAACTGTAGTTTGTGTTAATGTACCAATTAACTGTCTTGAAATTTTAGCCACAGGGAGAAGATAATTAAAATTTTAGAATTATTAGCACTAAGCTGGTTTTCAAGTTAAATTTTTTAAAACAAGTATTTAATTAAAAAAATCTTTAATTTATAAAGACAAATTCCTTACTTGGAAACGGATTGACAAAAAGCTGCCACTTCCTCGTTCTGTACTTCAAATTCTTGTAGCAGAGAACTTCCTGGTGGCAAACTACTGGTCCCATTTGAGTCTTTCTGTAACCAAACAAGTGTTTTTATTTTAAAAGTAAAAAGTCCTCAAAATGTTAAGTAGCAGTATAGCACAAACACATTTTTACGAAAATATATACGAAGACATGGAGGTAAAAAAAAATCATTATCAGTAACAAAGTCTTCAATTATGGATTTCTATCTTTGTCAAAGTAATACCAACTAAGCCTTATTTTAAAGTTCATTGGTTTTAGTTGCTCGAAAGTAGAAATAGGCTGCACCTTGTATGGGTCAATAAGAATGGAATGTTAAAGACATTTCTATTCAAACTCTTCCTGAAATGAACACTTTAGAAAGTTAACAGTTGAATGAAATTAAAGGACTACCCTCTGTTTTAAGAAAATGAAGAGATTAAGACCACTTGGGACTCCTCCAATAAACCAGGAATTCTATATCTTCAACTTAGGCCTCAAATTCCAAGAAAGCAGCTGGTTCTTTATGTAAGAAAATGAATTTCAGGAGTTAGTGGGCATTTTCTATGTTAATCAACTTATACAAACATCCTGACAGTCCTTCAAAAGTTAAGTTTACGTCTGATCAAAATTTGCGTGCAACATTTAGGGAGAGAAATTTACCACCCAAGCACAGCCAAACAGCAGAGTCCATTTAGAGATGTTTTGACTTACTACATAAAAATACTTAATTTGGCACAAATTTCAAATGTAAATTTCCTTTAAAGTTAAAATTGGAACATTCTGGGGCCGGCCCCGTGGCTTAGCGGTTAAGTGCGCGCGCTCCACTACTGGCGGCCCGGGTTCGGATCCCGGGCGCACACCGACCCACCGCTTCTCCGGCCATGCTGAGGCCGCATCCCACATACAGCAACTAGAAGGATGTGCAGCTATGACATACAACTATCTACTGGGGCTTTGGGGGAAAAATAAATAAAATTAAATTAAAAAAAAAATTGGAACATTCTCAATTCAAAATTAAGTGAATGAGAACAGTGTATAAATTTCAAGAGTTGTAATGGATTTCAGTGACCATGGCACACAAGAAGATTTTGTCAGGAAATTAAACTGAAAATTAAGGGCAACAATTCCTTTATAATTTTCTTCTTTTAAAATGTGGCAGAGGGCCAACCTGGTGGCTTAGCGGTTAGATGCGCATGCTCTGCTACTTAGGCGGCCCAGGGTTCGGATCCCGGGCACGCACCGACGCACTGCTTGTCCGGTCATGCTGAGGCGGCGTCCCATATACAGCAACTAGAAGGATATGCAACTATGACATACAACTATCTACTGGGGCTTTGGGGGGGGGGGAAGGAGGAGGATTGGCAATAGATGTTAGCTCAGGGCTGGTCTCCCTCACCAAAAAAAAAAAAAAAAATGTGGCAGAGCCCTTTCTGCTGGAATGTGACATGCAGATTTGGGGCGGGGGGCCAATAGGCTTTGAGTTCTAAAAAATCGCAACCAAAAATAACAGAGCTCAGGGGAAAAAAGGGTTAAGAGACACTACTCAAAATCAGTGTAACTTTGTAATCAAAGCCTTCACTAAAACAATAACAAATCCTTATAAAAATATTAGCACAGTTAAATCTCCACTCAAATTTGCGCCTAACATTATGGTCTTCGATCTTTTGAAGGCTTAAACAGAGCTCCTGCTTCCTCACTTGTAATATGGATTCTTGAGAGCATTTGCTTCCAGTCAAGACCAATTTCAATGAAGTTAAAAATATACTACAGGTTGTAGACTTCTTCATCCAACAAACACAGTTCTTAATGCAAAGGGAAATGTCTTCATAGCTTTTTGTCTGCACTCACTGTTTCACGAGAGAGAGCTTAACAGTGTGGAATGTGGAACTGTTCTTGAAGCCACTCATCCAACCACAATTTTTACTAAAACGGAATACTTCCACAGGATTTCCAGTGTTTTCCTTAATATTTTCTTATATTACTAAGGCTTTCTCTTTAATTGTGAGAAAGTTTGTTCTTGATTGCTTTAAAATGTTAATATACTGGGAAAAATTATGTTTGAACTAATGCTACTTCTCCATTATACTGACATCAATCCCATATTTACCAATAACATAAGTTAATTGCGTTACAGAAACAAGCACTGTAGCAAACAGACCATACTACCCTAAAAATGGGATTTGATATTTCTAACAAATCCTCTGGTCTGACACTCCAAGTGTGTTACAATCTAATTCAATCACATTTCCCAGAACTTCCCAAATGATTCCAGTTAGCTTGAATCATATCCTGTTCCTATAAAATACAAACTGAACTATCTTGCCTCTAAATCTTTCTGTCTGTCTTCAATGTCTTCCTCTTAACCTACCCTCACAACACAAGTCAAAAATCTATTAATTTTTTAAGGCCCAACAGAATGCCACTTCATCTACAATGCCTTTTATGACTACTCAGTCTGAAGCAATTCTTGCCTTCTAGCACTTCTAAGTACTCAGTCTAAACCAAACACTAGGGCCAGCCCCATGGCTTAGCAGTTTAGTGTGCGCGCTCCGCTGCTGGCGGCCGGGGTTCGGATCCCGGGCGTGCACCGACGTACCGCTTCTCCGGCCATGCTGAGGGCGCGTCCCACATACAGCAACTAGAAGGATGTGCAACTATGACATACAACTATCTACTGGAGCTTTGGGGGAAAAATAAATAAATAAATAAAATTATAAAAAAAAAAAAATAAACCAAACATTACATCTTGTTTTATATTTGTCCTAATGTGAAAGTTCCTTGAAGAATCAAATTTTATTGAATTTTATATTTTTGTAGAACTTTACAACCAGTTTAGAAGGCGCTCAACCACTGGTTCAATTTGTTGAATGCTTTGCTCCTAATAGAAACAAGTTAAAATTCACTTCCATATAACCAACGAATTTGCCAAAGCAAACATAAAACATTGAAAGAATATAAGGCACTATGTAGTTCCTTCAATAATCTCCTAAAAAGAATAGCAGTAATTTTCCTTATTAATATTTGATTCTATAAAACAAGCTTTTTCTAATTACTAGTATTATTAAAAATAATATCTAAACTACGAGTACCACCTCACACCCATTAGGATGGCTATCGCTAAAAAAACAGAAAGCAACAAATGTTGGTGAAGATGTGGAGACACTGGAATCCCTGTGCACTGTTGGTAGTACTGTAAAATGGTACAGCCACGGTAGGAAACAGTACAGTGGTTCCTCAAACAATTAAAAATAGAATTACTTTTTACAGCAATTCCACTTCTGGGTATATACCCAAAAGAATTGGAAGCAGGTCTCAAAGAGGTATTTGTACACCCATGTTCACAGCAGCATTATTCACAATAGCTAAAACGTGGAAGCAACCCAAGTGTCCAACAACAGATGAATGGATAAGCAAGCAAAATGAGGAATATACATATACTAGAATATTATTCAGCCTTAAAAAGGAAGGAAATTCTGCAGTATGCTACAACATGCATGAACTTTGAGGACATTATGCTAAGTGAAATAAGTCAGTTACAAAAAGACAAATCCTGTATGATTACACTTATATGAGGTACTTAAGAGTAGTCAAAATCATCAAGACAGAAAGTATAACAGTGGTTGCCAGGTGCTAAGGGGAAGGGAGGGGAGAATGGGGATTTGTTGTTTAGTGGGTATAGAGTTTCAGCTTTACAAGCTAAAATGAGTTATGGGAATGGATGGTGGTAATGGCTGCACAACAATGTGAATGTATTTAATACCACTGAACTGTACACTTAAAAATGGTTACGATGGTAAATTTTGTTATGTGTATTTTACTACAATAAAAAATATAACTAGCAATTACTAAGCATTTATTACATGTCAGTCTTTGCTTTAAGAAATTTACTGGTACGTATGTATGTTTGTATGCATTACTTATTTCTCATAAAACTCTAGTAGGTGAGTACTATTATTATCCCTATTTTACAGATAAAAAAAATAAGGCACAAAGAAGTTAATTAACTCACACAAGGTCACACAGCTAATATAATCAGAGCCAGGATTTCAACTCAGGCAGTCTAGCTTCAGAATCAAATGCTTAATCACTACGCCATTCTACCTCTCAAAAGTCTCCTAAAAAAAACTTAAAAACATATCAAGTAAAACAACCTTGTGACCTTTGCAGGAGCAATGCAATAGAAAACCTATATTTTTGCTTGACCCAATAATCATCTTTCCTTCTTTAATTGTTTTCATGTTTTACTTATTAACAGATTTTGAATCTCCTTAGTGGCATTTCTAGATCTTTTTTTTAACCAAAAAAGTTGTATTTTTTACAGTGCCTTTCATGAATTAGGTCCTTCAAGTAGGTTATAAGTTTCAGTTGACAGTGACAGAAATGGGTTATAAAAACTAATTCTCTAGTCATATATTAAGGTAACAATAGAATCTGGAAAGTTAACTCAAATGTTCTGTTCACAAGTAAAAAACAGCTGGGCTGCCAATGATTTTACCTCATATACTAACGTTAGCATTTTTCTCCTCCACTTTTTCTGGAACAAAGAAAAATTTCTTTAAAAAATTTTACTGTTTTTTCTTTAAAAAATTTAAGCTGTTCCCTTAACTCTGGCCCCCAATCTCTCCTTCCAATCCCACTCAAACAACCTAAGCATCAAATCATTTCTTTTCTCCACAGATCTTGCAAAAACTTTTATGTGGCACTCAAGGCTTCCTATTTTGTAAAGTAGTTATATGCACACACATCTCATCCCCCTCTTCTAACCCAAGTTCTTTAAGGATGAGGTTTGCAAATAATTAATATTTGTAACCCTCTTATTGTATCTTCAAATATTTTTCAATGAATGAAAGAGACAAATAATAAGAAAAAATTACTAGTAGCATTATCCAACACCTGGAGCAAAGAAAAAAGAAGTTTGTGGGGGAAGATACGGAGTTCTCTAGTAAACATTTAGGGTTTGGAAATCCATGTAGATGTTTGGTCATCATCTAGAAATATTCTATTCCAGAAACTCTATTTCAGAGCTGAAGACACAGATTTGGAGATCACCCAATTTCTGCAATTTTCTACAGGGAGCTTTCTCTCTGCTAATTGGTAATTGCTGTCAGCATCCATCAGGATCATTGAGAGCAATATCCCAGCCAAAGGGATTTTGAGTCCAAGCTCCATCAATAGGAGACAGTCTCTTTAGGAAGCTGAGGGATACACGAGGGTCTGCATGCATCCACTGGACATCAAGCTGGGACATCTCTCTCTCTCTCTCTCTCTCTATATATATATATACACATATAAAATTATAAGAAATTGGCTCATGTTATTATAGAGGCTGACAAGTCTCAAGATCTGCAGTTGCCAAACTGGAGACCCAAGAAAGCTAATGGTGTAGTTCCACTCTGAGTCCGGCAGGCTCAAGACCCAGGAAGAGCCAATGTTGCAGTATGAGTCCAAAGGTGGGAAAAAACCCATGTTCCAGCTCAAAGGCAGTTAGGCTGGTGGAGTTCCCTCTTATTGGCGGTCCAGTCAGCCTTTTTGTTCTATTCAGGCCTTCAACTGATGGGATGAGGCCCACCCATATTAAGGAGGGCAATCTGCCTTTACTCAGTCTACCAATTCAAATACTAATCTCACCCAGAAATGCCCTTACAGACACACCCAGATTAGTGTTTGACCAAATGTCTAAGCACTCCATGGCCCAAAGTGACACATAAAATTAACCATCACAGCATCTCAACCATAGAGAGCCAAGGAGTCACATTGCTGCACGAGTCTAGACCATTAACTTTCAAGAGAGATTTTTCAAGTAGATTTAACTAGGGCAACAGAAAAGAAGTTTCTAGAAAACGATGAAGTCAATTGCTGCAAATTTGAAGCAAAACAGCTGGACAGTGAATATGATCACTAGATTGGCAATTAGCGTCCATATTACCAGAAACAAACTTCTGCAACATGATGGAAGCAAATTCCTCATCAAAGAGTAAGGGTAGAAAATACTTTGGGGAGACAAGAACAAGAAAAGAGGTAAAAAAAAATTAAGTTTTGAAAAAGGGAACGAATCTCTCTTCTTCCAAACCAGAAAGAAGAAGTAAATCTGAGGTGGGTAAGTGCATATAAAGGATGGCCTTGACCTCAGTATTTAAAAAAAAGATAGTGAGGTCATCTACTAAAGGAGAGGTGGAAAGGGTAGATTAAGGGTTTAAAGAAAGTGGTGAAGGTTTGAAATAACTGATAAAAACTTATCAGTACCTACTCTGTAAAGCAGTTATAAGAATATGGGAAAGCTTTACACCAACATAAGTCTAAGGTTCATGCCATATTACCCCAGAAATTAGATGAAACACAACACTTAGTTTTCAATAAATGTACTTTAAGCATTAAAATATATATGTGTTACTATTCAGAATAAAGTTGGTTACTTCCTTATTTGAATTTTTAAAAAATATTACAAAGAGACTTCAGTAAGCTATTCAAACAGTGTATTACATTCAGCTAGACAATGAAAATCACATTTTGTTCCAGTTTCCCTCTTCTTTAAAATTAATGATAGATATTCTGCCAATGGAGATATAAATATTTACAATGTTAATACAATTAACTTTTAGAAAGAGTCAACATGCACAGAACTTTGCAAAACCATTTCTATGAAAATAATTTGATCATTTCTAAAATCTTTGAACTCTGCTCAAAGTAGCTAAATTTATATTAACTAAAAGTCTGATTTAAACTTAAAGTGCCAGAAGATAGTTTTAAGTACTATGCCTTTTCCTGGTTTTGGTCACAAAAAATTTGACCTAAAGTATTTAGATTCTTATTAACAAAACAAAAGACACTAGAAGGAAACAGGAAGTAAGCTTGCTGAGTGCAAAGAAAAACACCCTTCTGAGTTTTTACCACACAGCATAAAATTCTTACAGGAAATGAATACTTAAGTATGTTAAGTAATTATAAAGAACAGGCATTGCAATCTTATTTCCCAACAAAAAAATAGGAACCTCCAGGGAAAGTTTTTAAATAGACATGAATGGTGTGTGAAAAATTAAAAGCTCTATGCCAATGTTTGTGCCACAGACCTCCAAAGTCAGCTTATTACTAGTGTTCTGTCTACCTCCCCCTTTTTGCCTAAATCAAACCAAACTTTATCTTGTTGTACACAAAGAAAATGATGAAACCTTAGTGTTAGTAAAAGGACTTAGAACTTTTCTTTGAATATAAAAATCCTTTCACAGCATTTCTAACAAGTGTACACCATACCTCTGACTGAAGACATCCAATAACTGCATTGAAAACCCGAGAGAAACGTTTTCTCTAGCTATTAAATGGCTACTTGTGAGTTCTTTTCTCAATATTTAACTATAATACCTGCCTCCTTGAATTTTCTTCCCCAGTGGTTCTTGTTCTACTTTTTGGGACAATGGATTTTAAAATTAAGTTACTAAACTGAATTTCTCAATTCACAGAGGAAAAATATAAACAAATAGGATTTGCTTAATTTTAAGCTTTCTATAAAATGTATTTTAACTTTCAGCACCTGTTACCACTTGTCTATTAAAATCTAGCACAAAATAACATAATATATTGAAAAATTTAGAACATCACTATTTCATGTTTTTTTCACAAGAATATCATGATTTTGAGGTATTTTATTCCTTGAATTGGTTTGAGAACCTATGTCCAAAACACAAAACTTAAAAAAGTCCACTTCCTCTTTTACATGGCAAGTTTCCAAACTTTAAATATTATTCCTGAAAGAGATCTCAAAAATCATCTAGTCTAACCAACTTTATTTCACAGATGAAGAAACTCAGATCCAAGAGAGTGACTTATCTCCAATTAATATTCTCTTCTTCAGGCAAAATACCTCCAATCTTTTCAACAGTTCCTTAAATGACATAGCTTCTAGATCCTGAATACTGTAGTCTTCTCTTTTCGAGATACACTCTAGTTTGCCAGTGACTCATCTTAGAATATGGTGTTCAAACATAATTATTACATGGGGGTTTAACAGAGCAGAGCATAACAGAATGATTAACAACTATACACCTCCTCAGCCATGCTGCAGTTAGACTACTTTAAGACTGGGCAGGTAGCCTAAACCACCTCAATTCAGACATTGCACCATTTAGTAAAGCTGTTGATGTAATTAATACATGGTAGTAATCTAGCTCCAATCTCTGATTGATCAGCTGATCAAGCCATGTTATTTTTGCTTACCTGGCTTTGACTCATGCCTCTCATAACCACTTTGCTTACTTTTTGATCCTTCGCCCTACACTTTAAACAAAATCTAAGAACATGTTTCTGCTAAAACTGATCTTGCCCAGAAGCCTGGTTAACTCCTAGAGTCTCAGCAACTAGCAGTTCTCTGCAACTCCCATGTGACCTGATTTCCCAGATCTTGCTAGGGGAACTTTCTATCTTAGGAAACTACCTATCCTCATTAGGCCTGCAAGACGCTTTCTGCAAGCACTCCAAATAAGAACAATACCAAGATGGTGACAAATATTAAAAATAAACAGGAAAAGATATATGCAGGGAGAAAATGAAACGGATGTACATGGGTATCACAGCCCTGCCCCTCCCAAAGGAAAGAGTAGAGAAAACATGACTTGAACTATAAGTGATCAGTCTAAACTAAAGCAACAGGGAAAGAAAGTGGAGTTTTGCAGCAATTGATTTTAAGATTGTTTGCATTAGCAACCTATGCTAGGGGTTTTAAGTTGCAAAGCAAGTGTTTCCAGGGTACTCTATTTTTATGTTTTCCTATTCATCTTATCACCTTCCCAACTTTATAGGCTCCTGAGGTATGAAGAAAATTTAAAGTCATCTAGTCAAGATGTTCCAAATACCAGTCCAAGGGAACAGGTTGGCTGCATCAGAATCACTTAGGGAAATTTTTGAAAAAATAGTTATCTTTCCCCTGAAATTCCACACTCCTCCCTCCTCCCTCCAGTCCCATCCCCAAACACACACACAATCAGGATTAAGTAGGCTTAAACTCCTCTGCAGGACACTGTGATACAACTAAGTTTGGGAAGCTTATTATTTGACCCCATGTTTGAATATCTCCTATAACAGGGAACTTATTACTTCCAAAATAGCATGTTCTATCACTAGAGTTAAAAAAAGGAGCCATTTAGAGTCACACGGGTTTGAATACCAGCTTTTCTTCTTACAAATAATTCTGTGGCCCTCTCCCCAACCTCTAACTTATTATTATGGAAATTTTCAGACACATACAGAAGAAGAGAGAATAATAAAGCAAAGGGCCGCGCTCGGCTGCTGGCGGCCCGGGTTCGGATTCCGGGCGCGCACCGACGCACGGCTTCTTCGGCCATGCTGAGGCCGAGTCCCACATAACAGCAACTAGAAGGATGTGCAGCTATGACATATAACTATCTACTGGGGCTTTGGGGGAAAAAATAAATAAATAAAATTAAAAAATAATAATAATAATAAAGCAAAGACCCATGTATCCATCAACAGCTTCAACAATTATCAACATATGGCCAATCTTGTTTCACCTATAAGCACACTACCCCCAGCTTCTCACTCAATTTTATTAAAGCTATAACAATTTATTACATTTCATTTGTAAATTCTTCAGTATACATCTCTCAAATATGAGCTCATTTAACTAACTACAACACCATAATTACACAAAAAAAGTAATAAGCCCTCAGGGGCTAGCCCAGTGGTGTAGTGGTTAAGTTTGCGCATTCCGCTTCGGCGTCCTGGGGTTTAAGGGGTTCGGATCCCGGGCATGGACCTACACACCACTCATCAAGCCATGCTGTGGCGGCATCCTGTATACAAAATAGAGGAATCTGGGCACGGATGTTAGCTCAGGGCCAATCTTCCTCAGCAAAAAGAGGAAGATTGGCAACATATGTTAGCTCAGGGCCAATCTCCCTCACCAAAAAAAAAAAAAATTTAATAATTTCTCAACTGTAAAATAGGTATGGGCCACTTTGGCCTCATAGGATTCTTAGGAATTCTACTGTCTTAGTAACTATAAAAAGAATTAAGTTTGAACATCTATGGCATAGATAAAAAAGCACGGAGCTCTTAGGTTCTAAGTTCCAGACTCAGATTATTGGACAGTAAATAATTCTAGTCAGCCCAGAAACCCAACTTGTTTAAGATGATAACCACAGTTCACCTGGAATGGTAATCTCAGCCCACCTGGAATAATCTGCTTGCCTTAGTGGATAAATGACTTTCCAATGCTAGGAAGCTTAGAATTTGAGGTATAGAGATAATGAAATAAACCAAAGTCACTTATAAATATTTTATTAAATTCAAGATAATCTATGTATTGTGGCTACAATGCATACATTGTAGAGGTGTGAACGCATAAATAAAGAGGTGTGATGCAAGGAGCAGGATTATTTGAAAGTAATCTGGATGCTCACTCTGGGTTGCCTGGACAATGAGGGGCTCTGTCTTCTACCAATGGGAGGGCTGAGCCTAAACTCAGCTTCCTATAGGATCAGGGACTTCCTGTTCTGTGACAGCAGAGACTGCAACTTTCCATAGCTCCTGAGATCTCCAGGGTCTAGGCAGTTGCGCTTACCAAACAACTCTTGTAAACAGCGGATATCCCTAATCCAGATTGCATGGTGTGAAACACCATGCCCTCATGCTTAATCTGTAAAAAGGAAACCCACAGTTGGGAAGGGATCTCTTTATTGGAACATTGACCCAAATGTGAATCCAGTGACCTGGCCTGAGCAGGATGGGAGGATCAGAGAAACTAGTGCCTTCCAGTTGAGGTAGAATTCACAAAACATACAAGTTTCCATTTTAATCATTTAAAAATGTACAATTCACTCGCTTTCGGTACATTCACAATGTGTGTGGCCATCACCACTATAGTAAGAAAGCTGAAACGTTCTAATTCCAGAATATTTTCACCACCCCACAAAAAAAACCCTATACCCATAAAGCTATCATTTTCCATTCCCTCCTTCCCCTACCAACCCTACCCCGGAAAACACTAATCTGCTTTCTTTCTTTATGGATTTGGCTTTTCTGGACATACATATTGAATCAGACAACTGAATCAGACAATACGTGGTCTTTTGTGCCTGGCTTCTTTCACTTATAATGCTTTCAAGGTTCGTCCACGTTATAGCATATATCAGGACTTCATTTCTTTTTATGGGTGAATAATAGTCTATTGTATAGACATACTACTTTTGTTTACCCATTCATCAGTTGATGGACATTTCGGTTGCTCCCATTTTTTGGCTATTATGAACAAAACTGCTATTAACAATCCAATTTTTAAAGTGGGCAAATGCCTTAAATAGAGATTTCTCCAAAAAAGATATACAAATGGCCAATAAGCACATGAAAAGATACTCAACATCATTAGTCATCAGAGAAATGCAAATCAAAACCATAATGAGATATCACTTCACATCCATTAGGATGGCTATAATCCAAAAAATGGAAAACCAGTGCTGACAAGGAGGTAGAGAAATTGAACTCTCATACATTGCTGGTGGGAATGTAAAACAGTACAGCGACTATGCAAAACCATTTGGTGGTTCCTCAAAAAACTAAACAGAGAATTACTAACAATTCCACTCCTAGGTATATTCTCCCCCCCTTTTTTGGTGATTCTTGGCTTAAGGTTTCCCTTTCTCCTTTCAAATACTTTAGGAAATGATTGTTATTTTGTTAAAAAAAAAAAAAACCATGACAAGACGACACAGAATATTAAGAGAAAATAATCTGACATTATATCTATGATTCCAATTTAAAATGTGTAATTAACTTGTGATTTTTAAATTGCAAGGTGTTAAGAGACTATTACTAAATGTGTAAATAGTATTGAAAAGCTTAAGAGAACTTAATAACATGCATTTGTTAGTGTGAGCTATAGTCAAAATACATTTGGAAAACATTGCACTAGTTAAGATTTTTCTGGATTTTGATCATGTCATCCAAAAATATCCTCATGTTTTTTCTTAAACCTTCTCAATACCTGCTTCTTTCTCCCTAAGACATCCAAAATGGCTGTAAGTCAACAATTCAACATAAATCCAACCAAATCACGCAAAATTCGCTTCTCCTTCCCTAAATGCTAGTTCATTCCCAGTGCCTAAAGAGTAGCTAGGTACTGATCTAATTAGCTGAATGCTGTAATTCACATAAGTGACAAGGAGGCTTAAACGTTCCCAGGATCCACAGATATTATGAGAGCAAAATACAAATCTGCAATGGTATACTATACTTGGAAAGGAAAAATCTAAACCCTGCCTGCTTCTCTTCTGAGGGAAGACATCCTGTCCCAGCCACCCTTAACTAATTTTCCCAGATAGTAACACTATATGAACTCAGTAACTACATCAGACAGGCTATAGTTCCATTCTTCACTTTTATAAGTGTTTAAAAAGAGTCCTTTAAATGGCTTTTCTCCCATCTCTCTGGGGTTTTCTCTCCTTCCTTCCTTTTTTTTCCTTCCTTCCTTTCTTCCATTCATTCATTCATGGTTAAAAACAACAAAACAATGTACGTGAGAGTTTCTATAATGCAGTTAAAAACAAAATGCCTTGTTTATCCTGAAAAATAAGAGATAAGGAAGAGAAAGTAGAACCATATATAATGAGAAGACATGGAGAGAGAGATAAAAATGATCTTAAATGCCTATCACTGACAGTCAGGTCCTTGATTAGAGGATTTTTAAATTTATAATCCTAGAAAAGATAATAATAGCAAGTAATTATTCAATTGGCCTAAACACATTTAATCCTTTACCACACAACCTAAGATTAGCAGCACACTTAAGAACAAAGAAAATAAGATTCAAAATGAAAAATATTTGTTTTACCCAATAAATTATGTACACAAATATGAATTCTGTGTTATACTTCTAATTTTGAGAAGTTAGTAAGAAAAGACTATACCTGAAATATTTGGTCCTGGACTTTTGTAAGCTGAGTTGTTCGAATATTTAAAGACTGGCTTCTGGTTACCGTTGCCCCAGAAAGAGATTTTCCATTCACCTTCCTTTCTAGGTGACAACTTGCTGGTGATCTCTCTTCAAGAAGAACAGCATCCCAAGGATCCTCTGCTAGGAAACCTAGAGCATTTTTCTCTTCTTCGTGGTGTAATACCTCCACATTGTCCACCTTAGGCTTACTTAGAGGATCCAAGTCTAACCAGTCGAATTTACTGATATCTTCAGACTTTGGAGATACCTGTAGATCGCTGATTGTAGCTTTTGAATTTGTTATCTCTAAATCAGTCCTTGCTTTTCCATTTTTTAAAAATTCTGATGTACTAGCTATTTTGTCAAACAGCTTTGCCATGTCAGGACTGACTACTGGATGATAGATAGGTAAGCTTCCCTGTGGATGAAAGTGTGTGGCAGGTGTCAAAGGATATGAAAAATATGGAGACTGTCCTGGAAGACTTAAATATATGGGTTCTGTGGATGGAAAAGTAGGCATTCTTGGATTGAAGCCATTTTGGAATGTAGTCTGTTTACTACTGTAAGTTGACTGATAAATAGAAGGTAAAGTGTAAGTGGAAGGCCCAGATAATCCAGGTGGCCACTGTCCTCTCTGAATAGTAGGTCTAAGATAGAGCTGTGCTGAAAACGAAGGACTCAGAACAGGAGTAACTGGCAATACAGGTGTTTTCCTAGTCTCGAAACTGTCATCCAGCAATAGTTTCTCAAGTTCAGCTTGGGTGAGCTTTTCTACATCGATATCTATTGCTCTTTTTTGGGTATCTGATTCAGGAAACACCATGAGATCATAATCCTGTTTGTTATAAACCTGTGCTTTTTGTCTGGTGCTGCTTGACAACTCAAAGCCTCTCTGATCATCAGTCACTTGTCTATCCTTTTGCAGTTTTGCTAAAGCCTCTGCTTCCATCTGTAATGCTTCTTCTTTGTCCACATCTTTTGTTCTTGTTGGTTCCAGATGTGAAGATGAACACTGCTCAAATCCGTTGTTGTTGGATATCTGAGCCATGTCCACTTAGAAGACCAAATCTTCCCCTAATCTATTTTTTTCTTGTAGCTTCCAAAATAGCAAGACCTATACATAAAAATAAACATAACACAATTAGATTT
The DNA here is from genome assembly GCF_057802395.1 of Ceratotherium simum simum. Lineage (NCBI taxonomy): Eukaryota > Metazoa > Chordata > Mammalia > Perissodactyla > Rhinocerotidae > Ceratotherium > Ceratotherium simum. Next base: position 13,236,082 of record NC_141906.1, on the reverse strand, counting down.
TTTAAACACAAATTTATTTTGTTTGTAACCTATCTCATATGATTTAGGATTTAAAGCCACTTACCAATACACTACTAAATAAAATAAAATGAACAGTTGGGGGAAACCTGGGTGAAGGAACACTTACAATATCCTATACACTGTTGGGTTAAGGGAGCTGTTTAGACATACGTGACTTTACCCGATTCCCCCATTCCCTGACCTAAAGCTAGCATAGTAAATGAACTCCAGAAGCTTTCACTTCAGCTGTCACAACGGTTGCTATTAACCAGTGGCACTTTCGGAAGAATTCTTGGCATGAAATGGCATAAATGCTAGTCACGTATTTTCAAGAGTTTGGACAGGGTTTACTGTTATGCAAATAGCAATTCAAAATGGTTTCAATCTTTTGCTACTTGTTAAATTGCTCAAAAGCCAATTAGCAATAAAAGTACTCATACCTAGTCAATAAAATCAAGGACTATTATTTTATCAAAATATCATATGAAAAACTGATAAAGTGTTTATAATATTCTAGAAATATTAAAAATGTATAATGTAACAATAATAAAACAAAAGTGTTAAGGCTATAAGAAGCTGTAATATTCCACTCAAAGGTTAAATTATGGCTGAACTTGTCACATAGTTTTGATCACATTTCTATTATCTGCAGTTAATTCTGATTATCTGCAGTTAAATCATAGTTATAATACTAAAATTTCTTCTTTCCAAACTGCTAAAATACTTACTCATAGACTAGAAGATAGTTTCTTGTAGATCAGTTTATAAAAATTTATACTTCTCTATTTAAGATAAACACTTAATTCAGATCAAGATTACCCTGTGAAGTAAGATGACCAATTAAAGGGTTAGTTATCTACTGTGGTACAGAGGGGACATTTCCTGCTTCTAATCAATATGATCCAGGGATTAAATGAGTGTTCTGGAGTCACACACCTTGGTTTATGAAGCTGTAAGACCTTAGGCAAGTGAAAACTTTTCTACATGCCTTAGTTTCCTAACTCTGAAAATGAAAAAGTATCTAAAATGAAAAAGTATCTATCTCCTAAATTATAAGGATTAAATGAAACAATGCAACTAAAAGTGCCTATCATTGGCCTTGAGCATAAGCATTAAATAAATGGCATCTATTATGATTCTAATCTGGTTTGAGATATACCTAGTTTGAATACTGAGAAAGCAAGAGAGCTCCTGTTACATCCTTTTTCTAGCACAGCGCTTGTCTACAGTACATGCTGAATAAATGCTTAATGAAAGAAGGTAGGGAAACACCCAAAGTGAATTCAAATTAATGTAACACAAATGAAAATCCTAAGTGTTGAGGTAATACTAAATGAAAAAATTATTATTGATGGGGACATGAAAAAAAGTGGTATTCAAGGAAAACATTCTTTGCAATTCTTTTATACCACTATAGTTAAATTTCTGTGGCATTTCAGGGAAAAGTTATTCCAAAATTTTCCCTTCTGTGGTAGACTGCAAAACTAGGCACAACGTACACTTAAAATTTGTACACTTCATTGTATGTAAATGTTTTATCAAGAAACTATAAACAAATACTGACTCTTGCTAAATATGCACAAAGTGCTTAGAGGAAAGTACTTATGTCTACAGTTTACTTTGAAATACATCAAAAAAATAAGATGAATTGATGGATAAATAGAGGGATAATGGATAAATATGTAATAAGGCAAACATAGGAAAATGTTAATACGTAATAGAATCTAGGTGGTAGATATATGGGTATTCACTTTGAAATTCTTTCAACTTGGCTGCATCACTGAAAATTTTCACAATAAAATGTTGGGAGGGGGAATGGGCACAAAGTCCTCCCATTCCAGTATATAACTCCCCCCCACCTTTGCAATGTGAGTTTATCGCTCCTCCCATAAAGAGGTGGAGTTTATTTCTCTACTGACCTGAGCTGGCTTTGTGACTGACTTTGACCAAAAGAACGTGAAAGAAGTGACAGCGTTAGTAGTTCTAAGCCTAGGTCATAAGAGGCCTGACTGCTTCAGCTCTTCCTTTCTTGAGTGCAGCCACTGCCATGTAAATGCTCATAGAGGACGAGAGAGCACAAGGAGAGAGAAGCCCAGTCAACAGTCATTACCAACTGCCAAACATGTTAGTAAAGCCACCATCTCAGACCATCCATCCACAGTCCAGATGACCACAGCCATATGAGTGACTCAAGGCAAGAAAGAACAGAAGAAACCACCCAGCCTGAATTCAAGCCAAATTGCTAACCCACAAAATCATTTTGGAATGGTTTGTGCATAGCAATAGATAACTAAAACTGTTCTTCTTACTTTTTAGAAAACAAAACTGAAGCCACTTACCTATTTAACAGCAAATTTCTGTGTTAACCTCCACAATCACCACCACCTTCCTTCACTTGTCCTCAGAGAATGAACAGTTCCCTTTTCCTTCCTAAGGCTGCCCCTCTACTTATATCCTTAATTCCACTGAATTCCCCTACTTCTTTATCAATTATTCTCTCCTTTGCATTATTAATTTCTCCTTTACTTGCTTCTGTTCCTCTGCCATTAAAATGCTCAAGTTTTCTCCAAACTGAGGGGGGAAAAAGCCTTAACATTCCCCTTTAGACTCCAGTAGCTTCCATGTTAATTTTCTCATTTCACTGCCAAACTTCTCAAATGAGTGACCTAGATAGTCCTTTCTTTATTCATTCTGCCTTGGAAAAATTCTACTTGTCCTTCAGGGCCCAATTCAAAAAAGCTGTCTGAAGCTTTTCTTAAGCAGCTCCTATCAAAATTCATCTTTTTAGCTTGACTAAAAATTTTTATCTTTAATTTTTGTAGACTTTATGCTGTTTTTGTCTGCTTGGCATCCTTTTTTCTGGTAGTAGAATCTATAACTTCGTTTCTAGAAACTACTTATCTTCCTTTTGTTCCACCTAGTTCAAATAGAGCTGGACCATCCTTACTCCCCACCCACCCCTCAAGCACACCAGGGGATCCAAATCTGGCCCATCAGAGTTAACCCCAGGACTTGTGAAACTATTTGGAAAGGAAGCTTATCATCGAGGTTGCTAAGCTGATAGGATGTAAACCTGGCACTGCTGTGGCCATCTTTGCCACCACTTGAGGAGATGCTGCCTGAAAATGAATCCAAGCTAGAGGTGAACAGAGCTTAGATAAATGAAATGAGATCAATTCTGCATATTACATTAAGCATCTGGACCCAACCCATGTCCAAGGCCAGTCTTTTCATTTATGTAAGCAAATAAATACCCCTCTTTGCTTAAGCCAGTTTAAAATTACTTTTGGCCATGATAACCAAAAATATCTTGACTAACACAGAATCTGTAACCTATGTCTACCCAACAGACTAGAATAAGCTTCTCAAGTACCAAGCATGCTTTGGTTTTTTTTTTCTTCCCCACAACACTTTTTTTTTTTTGTGAGGAAGATCAGCCCTGAGCTAACATCCATGCTAATCCTCCTCTTTTTTGCTGAGGAAGACCAGCTCTGAGCTAACATCTATTGCCAATTCTCCTCCTTTTTTTCCCCAAAGCCCCAGTAGATAGTTGTATGTCATAGTTGCACATCCTTCTAGTTGTTGTATGTGGGACGCGGCCTCAGCATGCCCGGAGAAGCGGTGTGTCGGTGTGCGCCCGGGATCCAAATCCAGGCCGCTAGCAGCGGAGCACGCGCACTTAACCACTAAGCCACGGGCCGGCCCTCTTCCCCACAACACTTAAAAGCACCTTGCGTAATAAGTACAGAACTTAATTTAATGAACATGTGTTTTAAGAGCAGGGAATGAGGGCTACTGGACAGTCCTGAAGAAGGGATTTCAGATGGCACAAGAGTATGGATATATGGTGGGAGAAATGAGTCAAGCGTAATTGCCTGTTATTGAATACCACAACACACTGCCTATTTTTCACAAAATCAGATGGATTAGAACAAAATAACATTTTACAAGGATATAAAAATACTGAACTACAATTCATCTTCCACAAGCATAATGCCAATATGTTACTTAAGTATTCTCCTGGCTACCATATTTGGTAATGATATGACATTGTTCTGAAAGAGGGATCTGGATTTTTTTATGTGAGTTTCAAATAGTTTATTTAATGGAGAACACACTTATTCCAAATATTTCAAATTAATGTTACCTCTCATTTACTAACAAAGGTGTAAAATTAATAGTTTGAAATTTATTTTAACAGTGAATGTGGTGTTTTTTCACATCATGAATTCATTCTCTTGCTCTATCCCTAGTACCAACCCAAAGCAGTATATGCTAAAGTAAATTCTACTCTAAGTAGTCAGTAATAGTGAGCTGTCTGTTAGCAGTTATATTACCATATTTTCATTTTCCAAAAGATTATCATGCATGTATACTCAAATGGTAATAAAGGATTTAAAAGGCTGTTCAAAAGTAACCCTGTGCTTCAGCTATTTTTCTAAGGTTGCTGCATTGACATGTTCCATTAATTTTTTAAAATAAAAGTTGATTTGATGATGCACATTTAGCAGGAAATAATTTCCTACATGCTAATTCAAAATGAAAACTTCAATGCTAATGTTCTCCTAATTCAAGCCGGAAAAGACAATATAACTAGTTTTTGAATGATGACTGTATACCATCCGCCAAAAATTTCCCAATATAAAGTAACCCAGTGGTGATCACCAGGCTGTAGCTACTTTAAAACTCTTCAAAAGAGGGCAATTAAACTATTCAGTTAAACTTTTAGATACCATTTGCAGACCCAAAAGAATTAATTTAAAAGTTCTTGGCTTCTTCTGTGGTATTCATTCATTTACAACTTAAATTTAAATCTCAGAAAAAAAATAAAACAAGTCAGTCCTGCTACCCATCTAAATGCTTTCTGATCTTAAAATTCAAGATACCTAAGAAAATGGAGAAATAATGATTTGAGTTCAACATTATACATATTTCTCCTCTAAAATGAAAACAAATCTCAAAGAAAAACAAATTACGGTACCTTCATGTAACTTAATATTATACCATTAAAAATAAAATTATGAAGACTGCACTAACCATGGAAAACGTTTGTTAAAATTGTAGCAAATGGGGCTGGCCCAGTGGCATAGTGGCTAAGTTCGCATGCTCCACTTCGGCGGCTGGGGGTTCATGGGTTTGGATCCTAGGCACAGACCTACGCACCGCTTATCAGGCCATGCTATGGCAGGAGTCCCACATATAAAGTAGAAGAAGATGGGGACGGATGTTAGCCCAGGGCCAATCTTCCTCAGCAAAAAGAGCAGGATTGGCAAGGGGATGTTAGCTCAGGGCTAATCTGCCTCAAGAAACGAAGGGAGGGAGGGAGGGAGGAAGGAAGGAAGAAAGGAAGGAAAGAAGAAAAATTGTAGCAAATATCTACATATCCCTATCTATACTTAGCTAGAGACATATAGATATTATACGCCAAACATTGCTTTAAGCAATGTATTAACTAATTTAATCATCTCAAATGCTATTAAGTAGCTACTATTACTATCCTTAGTATATGAATGAAGAAACTTAAGCACACAAGTTATATAATTTGCCCAAGCTCACAGCAGCTAGCAAGTGGTGAAATCAGGACTCAAATCCAGGCAGTGCTAATTCACTATAAGTTTACGTTAACAGTTATTTGGAATCAGTAAGTATCTAAACATACCTTATTCACTATATATACCAACTTTCTTCTCAATCCTAGGGTTATTTCTCTCTGCGTTAATAAATTTTTTTGTTTCTATCATGTAGTAGTTAATACTGCTATTTAGTTATAACATATACCAATTTATCAGTTAATTTATTATCACCAGATGACTAGCAAATTTATAATTTCATTGAGGGCATGAATTCTTATTTTATTGATCCTCTACTCTCAAACTTCTACTGCAGTTGTTAAATCAATGCATCAATGACTAGAGAACTTAAGACACCATTCCTTTTATCAAAGAGAGGCTCAAATGCTGAAACAAAAAACAGACTAAAAGAGCTTATTTATCAGCAATTCAACTAAAACTGAAAAATCACATGGTTGAGTTTAGAATAAACAAGTGGTAGGAGAAAAGATTATCTTGAAAACTAGGAGGGAGACAACAACAGAAATCTAAAAATAGGAGAGAGAGGCTCCATCTGTGCTAAAAAGAAAAACTCCAATAGATAAGAAGATAATATTCTCTTATCTCTACTGATTCATGGAGGGAAAAAACTCATCTGACAAAAGAAACCAAATACTTTGGTATTAGGCACTATACAAATTTGTCAAAAAGATAAAATGGAAGAATGTCCAGGTGTTGGTGAGATTAGGTTAGAGCAGCACTGCTCAAGAGATAGAGAACGCAAGCCACATATGGAATTTAAAAATTTTTATAGCTACATTAATGAAAAGAAACAGATGAAATTAATGAAAAGAAACAGATGAAATTAATTTTAATAATATACTTTATTTAATCCAATATACCCAAAATATTATATTTCAATAGGTAGTCAATATAAAAAAATATGAATGGGATATTTTATGTTTTTCTTTTTTATACTAAGGCTTCAAAATCTGGTATATATTTTATCACATTTCAACTTAGATGAGCCACATTTCAAACACTCAACAGCCAAAGGTGGCTAGCAGACAACACAAGGCTAGAATTTATGAGGAAAGGAACAAAAAGCATGGTGAACAAGCATCATTACTTTCTGGATGGTAAGGAAAAAATTATCTTCCCAAAAGTCATCCTGCCCTCAAGTCAGTTAAGTATCTCAAATTCCTATTAGTTATTTTTCAGGAGAAGAAAAATGTATTTTCAAGTCCCATTGATAACATACAGCCTTTTAACTAAGGCCTGTCGTATCATCCTTTACAACTTTTATATTTTTAAAGTAAATAATTTCTTTTTTTTTTTTTTTTTTTTTTTTTTTTTAAAGATTTTATTTATTTTATTTTTCCCCCCAAAGCCCCAGTGGATAGTTGTGTGTCGTAGCTGCACATCCTTCTAGTTGCTGTATGTGGGACTCGGCCTCAGGATGAACGGAGAAGTGGTGCCTCGATGCGCACCCGGGATCCGAACCCGGGCCACCAGCATCGCAGCGCGCGCACTTAACCACCAAGCCACAGGGCCGGCCCGAAAGTAAATAATTTCTAATTAATCTTCTATAATTAGAAAATTGTTGGGCCGGCCCCGTGGCTTGGCAGTTGGGTGCGTGCGCTCCACTGCTGGTGGCCCGGGTTCAGATCCCGGGCGTGCACCGATGCACCGCTTCTCCGGCCATGCTGAGGCCGCATCCCACATACAGCGACTAGAAGGATGTGCAGCTATGACATACAACTATCTACTGGGGCTTTGGGGGGAAAAAAATAAAATGAAATTATAAAGAAAATTGTTGGAGCTGGTCCAGTGGCGCAGTGGTTAAGTACACATGCTCCGCTTCGGCGGCCCGGGGTTCGCAGGTTCGGAACCCCCACCGTGCACCAATACACCGCTTGTCAAGCCATGCTGTGGCGGTGTCCCATATAAAGTAGAGGAAGATGGGCACAGATGTCAGCCCAGGGCCAATCTTCCTCAGCAAAAAGAGGAGGATTGGCATCGGATGTTAGCTCAGGACTGATCTTCCTCACAAAAAAAAAAAAGAAAGAAAGAAAATTGTTAACATTTCATAGAGAAATATGTTCACAATCAACCACATAGGATAAATTACAAAAAGATTAAATATTTAAGTGTAAAAAAAATTTCAATCATAAAACCAAAAGAAAACATAGAATTCCTGTGTAACCTCAGGATAAAGAACGCTGCCCTAATATGATTCAAAACCTAGCAGCCAGGAGAGAATATCCAAGTACATCAACATTTTAAAAAATAACTTTTGGGACCGGCCCGGTGGGATAGTGGTTAAGTTGGCACGCTCTGCTCCGGCGGCTCTGTTTGCGGGTTCGGATCCCAGGGGCGGACATTACACCACTCATCAAGCCATGCTGTGGCGGCAACCCACACACAAAATAGAGGAAGACTGGCACAGATGTTCTCTCAGGGCCACTCTTCCTCAAGCAAAAAGAGGAAGATTGGCAACAGATGTTAGCTCAGGACCAATCTTCCTTACCAAAAAAATAATAATAATAATAATAACTTTTGTTTGGCAAACAAGCACCACTGAATTTATTCATTTCTTCAATAAATACTTATTGGGTGTATACTATGCACCAGGCACTGTTCTAGGTGCTGAAGAGTAAAACAGAAATAACCATTAAAAATGTCAATAAAAAAAATAAACTGGGAAAAAATATCTGCTACTCATATCACAGAGAAAGAGCTAATTTTACTAATACATAACAAAGAGCTTACAAAGAAAAACAAGCCTATGGAAAAATGAATAAAGAGTTTAAATAAGCAGTTCACAAAAAATGTAAAGATGCTTACCCTTACTCATGGTGAGGCATTAGCAACTTAAAAGTTATACTAAACCTAACTGTATGTCATACTGATAACAAACACATAGAGAAAGGGAAAAAATATTTATCATACCAAAACTTGTTAGATACAAAAAACAGTGGATAAAGGAAAATTTATAGTTTTAAATGATGCTAGAAAAGTGGAGAGGTTGAAAAATTAATGTACTAAGCATCCATCTTACGAAATTAGAAAAATAACAACAAAATAAAAGTAGAAGGAAGGGAATAAAGACCAGAGAAGATACTAGTGGCATATGAAATATACAACAGAGAAGATCAACAAAGCCGAAAGGTGGTTCTTTTGAAAATACTAATAAGATATCTGGTGATGCTGATCAAGAAAAAAATAAGACAGGAATAAACAATATCAAGAATAAAAAAAGGACATCCAAGAGATGCAGCAGACATTAGAAAGATAATGAGGATATTATTAATAAGTTTAAGCAAATACATTTTATTTTATTTATTTTTGTGAGGAAGATCGGCCCTGAGCTAACATCTGCCAATCCTCTTCTTTTTGCTGAGGAAGACTGGCCCTGGGCTAACATCCATGCCCATCTTCCTCTACTTTATATGGGACACCGCCACAGCATGGCTTGACAAGTGGTGCGTCGGTGCACACCCGGGATCCAATCCGGCGAACCCTGGGCTGCCGCAGCGGAGGGTGGGCACTTAACCGCTTGCGCCACGGGGCTGGCCCCAGCAAATACATTTTAAAATGTAGACAAATTCCTAGATAGTAGTAACCTATTACAACTGACTCAAACAGAAATATAAAGTTGAATAATCTTATTCAAGAAATTGAATTCGTGGTTAAAGATATTTTCCTCAAAGAAAACCGCAGGGCCAGAAGGCTTCACTAGCTTCATATAAGGAAGAAACAATAACAATCTTTTACAAATCCTGCCACAGAAGAGACAAAGAAGATATGTTCCCCAAATATTTTATGAAACTACTATAATTTTGGTAACAAAACCAGGCAAGAGTAAGAAAATTACAAACCAATCTTACTCATGAATACAAAAAGTCATAAACAAAATAATAGCAAACCAAAGTTGTAAATACAAAATGCAATTTACCACATCAATAATCAAATAATTAAAACAGAAAAAGCATATGTACTTCTCAATAGATATTCTTAGCCAACTATGAACAGAAAAGAAATTCCTTATTTGACCAAAAGTATCATACTTAATGGTAAAAAAAAACCTTGAAAGCTTTCCCTTTGACTATGAACAATAACCAGAATGCCCACCACCACTTCTGTTCAACATTTTATAGACCACTAGATAGCATAGAAAGGCAAGAAAAAAGAATAAAAGCTAGGATTAAATACAAAGAAACAAAATATTATTTACAGATAAGGTAAAAAAAATCCAAAGAATATGCAGATAAAGGGCACTGGCTTGGTGGCACAGCAGTTAAGTTCACGCACTCCGCTTCAGCGGCCCGGATCCTGGGCGTGGACCTACTGACCGCTCATCAAGCCATGCTGAGGCAGCGTCCCACATAGAAGAGCTACAACTCCACAACTATGATATACAACTATGTACTGGGGCTTTGGGGAGAAAAAAAGAGAAAGAGGAAGATTGGCAACAGATGTTAGCTCAGGGCCAATCTTCCCCTCCAAAAAAAAAAAAAAAAAAACCAAACCTGCAGATAATTAATAGAATTATATGCCAGAGTTTAGCAAGGTTGCTGGATCTGATACAAATATACAAAAATCAATTGTATTTCTATATACCTACAACAAATGGTTAGAAAAAGCAATTTTCAGAAAGGTAATATTTACAATCACACACACACACACACACACACGAAACCCACCAACTAACTAATAATACATGTAACTAAAGGTTGTAGGGGAAATTATAAAACTTTACTGACAAATACTAGGACTATCTGAATGTAAGGAATATTATTCCACGTTTACAAATTTGAAGACTTAATTTCATAAAGATACCACCTCTCCTGAAACCATAAAGGTTCAATGCAATCCCAATCAAAATTCAAACAGACTTTAAAAGTAAAATTTGACAAGGTGATTCTAAAATTTATACGGTAACCACAAGGATCAAAATAGCCAAGATCCTCTTCAAAAAGAACAAGTTGGGAAGACTTGCTCTAACCAACATAGACTTATTATAAAGCTAACTTTACTTAAGTTATGCAGGAAGAGATAAATCTAAAGAATAGGCTAAGAGCCCAGAAACAAACACACACCTACATAGACACCTGATTTAAGACAAAAGTGGCACATCAGAGCATGGGGAAAGAACTGTCTTTTCAATAAATAGTGCTAGAACAAATGGAGGGAAAATGAAATGGACTCCTACTTCACTCCTTAAGCAAAAATCAACTGAAAGCAAACCAAACATCTAACTGTGAAAGGAAAAACTATAAAGTTTTTAGAAATCAGAGAAGGAAGAATTTCTTAAACAAGACATAGAAAGCACTAACCATAAAGGAAAAGGTTAACAAATTTGACTATAGTAAAATCCAGAACTTTTATTCATCAAAAGACAACAGGGAGGCCTGGTGGCGCAAGCGGTTAAGTGCACACGCTCCGCTGCAGCGGCCCAGGGTTCGCCGGTTCGGATTCCAGGCACGCACTGACACACCGCTTGTCAAGACATGCTGTGGCAGCGTCCCATATAAAGTAGAGGAAGATGGGCATGGACTAGCCCAGGGCCAGTCTTCCTCAGCAAAAAAAGAGGAGGATTGGCAGATGTTAGCTCAGGGCCCATCTTCCTCACACACACACACAAAAAAACAAAGTGAATGATAAAAACAAGCCACAGAAAGGAAGGTATTTTTAACACATAAGCAAAAAACTCAAATCCTGGATAAATAACTCCTACAAACTAAAAAGAAAGACAATTTAAAAGAAAAATGGGCAAAGACATGAACTTAACAAAAGAGAAATCCAATGGCCAATAAATATATGAAAAAAGGCTAAATCTTATTAGTAATCAGGGAAATGCATATTAAAACCACAGTGAGATATCACCATACACATATAACGCTGAGAAAAAATTTAAAATCTTATGATACTAAGTGATATGAAAGATATGAAATGCTGAGATGAATGTAAATTGGTACACTTGTTTCAGAAAATACAGATTATACAGGAAAGTTGAAGATACCCTTCCTCTATGGCCCAGCAATGACACTCCAGTATACCATATACCCTAGAGAAATTCATGCATATGTGCACCAAATATGTGCATAAGAACCTTCAAATAACATTCCCATACCCCCAAATAGAAAATAATCCAAATCTTCACTAATTCAAACACGGATAAACTATAATATGTTCATGGTCTGTTTCTACTCATAACACTTCTGACACCAAATGTGTGGGGGTTTTCCCACACCAACAACCAGTTCTCCTACTCTCCAGACACCAACTGGGTGTCCTACAACTCAATTCACTAACTACGCAGAGTAAATGTCAGACTCCACAGGTTTACAGGCTCAGCCCCACAAGACTGCCCAGACTTTAGATGCCATTCGCAAGTACTGAGCTCCTCAGATTACCGACACTTCTGTTCAACTTGGGTGTAAATCAAGGGTTTCCACAATACCCCCTCAGGTTTGATAATTTGCTGGAACAGTTCACAGAACACAGGAAAACAGCTTACTTAATATTACCAGTTTATTACAGAAGATATGATCCAGGAACAGCCAATGGAAGAGATGCATAGGGCAAGGTTGGGGGTGGGGGAATGTGGGAAAGTTCCATGGCCTCTCGGGAAGTGCCACCTTCCCAGCACCTCAATGTGTTCACTAACCTGGATGCTCCCCAAACCCCAAACTCCGTCACTTAGGAGTTTTTACGGAGATTTAATTAAATAGGCATGGTTGATTAAATCATTGGCCGTTGCTGATTAGTTCAATCTCCAGCTCCTCTCTCCTCCTCAGAGGTCTAGGGGTGGGACTGAAAGTTCCAAACCACTAACCACTGCCTTGGTCGTTCTGCGACCAGCCCCTATTCTGAAGCTATCTAGGGATCATCTTATTTGCATGCCAAAGACTCTTATCACTCTGGAGATTACAAGGGTTTTAGGAACTGACAGGAACTGGGGACAGAGACCAAATATTTATTATATCACAGTTAATTCAATGGAATTCTATACAGCAACACCAATGAACTAGAGCAATAAAAAAAAATGGATGAAACTTAGAAACATAATGTTAAGCAAATGGAGAAACAAAAATACATACAATGATTCCATTCGAATAAAGTTCAAAAACATGAAAACTATATGAAGAATGCTCACCTAATGGTAAAACTGGGAAGAAAAGGAAAAGATTACCAAAAGTTAGGACAGTGGTTACTTAGGGAAGGAGGGAGAAATTTATAATCAGGGAGAAGCACATAGGGGACCGCTGGAATACCAGCAATGTTCCAGTTCCTAACCTAGCGACTGGGTAAATAAGTTTATTTTACAATTATTTGTTAAATAATCATATATGCTTTATGCACTTTTCTGCGTGTTATTTCACAATAAAAAAGAATCCACTTCCCACATATTTTAAACACCACATTTTCATATCTACGTTATACATGGTGTGTGAAAATAACAAAGAACACCTGCATTATAAACAGTATGTGGGGTTTTTTTACCCACATACAGCAAATTATGTGAACACAAGAAGTTCAACTTTTTAGCGATGCCAGAAAAATAACAGAAATGAGACAGGGCCGGGCTGGTGGCATAGTGGTTAAGTTCGAACTTCGCTCCGGTGGCCCGGGGACCACAGGTTCAGATCCTGGGTGCAGACCTGCGCGCCGCTCATTAAGCCATGATGTGGCAGGCATCCCACATAAAATAGAGGAAGATGGGCACAGATGTTAGCTCAGGGCCAATCTTCCTCAGCAAAAAGAGGAGGATTGGCAACAGATGTTAGCTCAGGGCTAATCCTCCTCACCAAAATTAAAAAAAAGAAAAATACAAATAAGAGCTACACTGTCCCTTTCATTTGCCAATCTACACGCTAAATTAAAGACACTGCCTTTACTCACTAAGGGATATAGGGAAAGGGTAAGACTGCAAAAGAAAACAACAAGCTATAAAATATGGTTTCTCAAATTTTTACCATCTGTGAATCACTTAATGGGCATTGCACATAAGATCAATTTATGTAAAAAATATTCAGTGCATTTTAAAATACAAGTAAACATTTAAAAATGAATAGTAAGATTGTCCTATCAGTGAGAGAGATGATTGCACATTCTTCCCATTATATGTATATCCAGTAAATTTATTTTACTCTTATTTGAATTAAATTAGAAAACGCTAATTCCATTATAGCTTGTCAGGAAGGCAGCAAGGTTTGGTGGTGGCTCTGCGAGATAGTTATAGATATGTATGGAAAATCTTACAGGCTCTACCTTCAAATATTTCTGAATCTGAGCATTTCTTCACTATATTCCTGCTACCATCCTAGACCAACCAACCATCATCTCTTGCCGGGATTACTGACATAGCCTCTCAATCTGTCTCTGCCACCCCTCCATCCCCCACCTTCAGACTATTCTCAACACAGCAGCCAGACAGTGAAAAACCTAGATCTTCTCACCCCTCTGCTCAGAACTTTCAACAGCTCCTATCTCACTCAGAGAAAAGGTAAAATCTTTACAACAGTCCAGCAGGCACTCTAAAATTTGGTCCACCTATTACTCTCTCCTATAACTCTCCTCTCTGCTACTATCACACTGGCCTCCTGGTTGTTGCCTGAATACATTATGCTTCTCACTCAGAGCCTTTGCTCTTCAATTCACTCTAACTGGACTGTCCTTCCCCTGGACAGCTGAACGGCTCACTCTGTCGCCTCCTTCAAGTCTTCACTGAAAAGGTGACATTTGCGTAAAGTCTTCTCCGATAACCTAGTTAAACCCGCACCTTTCTCTAACTCCACTGCCTATGCACCTTACTTATTTTCTCCTTAGCAGTTAGTAACATCCAGTATACCATATATTTTACTTATTTATTTTATTGTCAATCTTTTCCCTCTAGACTGTAAATTTCATGAAGCTGGGATTTATCTCTTGGGTTCACTCCTGTATATCCAGCATCTAGAACAGTCCTGGAACAAGCAATTCAAGTATTGGTTATACAAATATATGAAATTATATCTAATATGGACCAGATTAGGAAGCAATTCTTCCCTATAGAGTGTCTCTGGTATTCTGTAAGACACTTAAGAGTACACAAAAATATCACACTCAAAATGACTATTTTAACCTAAAAGGTACAACAGATTTTTAATCCACTCTTGTTGCATTCATTTTCATTTAAATTATCTGGGAGTCATCTCAAACATGCCAAATAATAAACCATTAATTTCTTTCTCTGAGGGAAGAAAATCATGTGTATGTATTCTCAGAACAGTTCTTCAGAGTCACATGGTCCTTTTTAGTCAGACCAAAACACACTACTATTTTGAAGTACTCGTGGGAAATATAGTTCATATCTGCTTGTTGATTAGAAATACTGGTCTTGGGCTCAACAGAATAATTTTGCTAGAGATGAATCTTTGAGTGTTATCTACGCAAAACTAAAGACATGAAGTCATGAAAATAGTTTAGATTGCCCTGGGAGAATGTGTAGAGAGAAGAGAGAAAAAGAGACAAGGAGGAAATCATGAGGGCCACTAACACTTAACAAAAGTTAAGGCAACAAAAGGTCAGAGGAAAATAACAGATAGGTGTGAAGACTGGTATCAGAGACATAAGTGAATAGATTGTCCTAAGAAGGAAGTGATCAGTAGTGTCAGAAACTACAGAGAGGTGACACAAGATGAGGAGTGGAAAAAACACTCTAGATCTAAGAGCTCATTTGTGATTATTTTCAGCATAGCTTTATTGAGATACAATTATAAAATTCACCCATTTAAAGCATACAATTCAGTTATTTTTAGTATATTCAGAGTAGTGCAACAATCACCATTACCAAATTTCAGAACATTGTCATCACTCCAAAAAGAAACCCTTCACCCATCAGCAGTCACTCCTCATTTCCCCTCTTCCACGGACCCTCATTAGTGATTTTCAAAGAGGACAATTCAGAGAAGGGTGGAAAACTGAAAAAGGAATTACAAGTAACAAGCACAAATTATTCTTTAAATTCTTTGACAGTAAAGGAACTAGGAGAGATCCGTAGATGTTGGTAGGAGGTGTTTAAAATGGGAAAGGCCTTCAACATGTGGTAGGTTGAAGAGAAGGATCCAGGGGACAAAGACTGAAAGGCACAAGAGATAGGATATAAAGACTAGCTCAGATATTGGGGATATTAGTTGAATAAGAGAGAATCAGAAGCATAGATGGAAGGGTCTGACTTGGAAAGGAAGAGACACCTTAGGAGACTGAGGTGATCATGGTAAGGAACTACTTAAGTCAACAACTGAAAATGGAGGACTGGGAAGGAGCCAATATGGAAAGCAGACTGACTTTCCACTATCTAAACTTAGGCAGAGTTTTAAATATTTCAGCATTTGCAGGCTTCGCTATCTTAAAACAAAGTTGACAATTATGTAATAGAGGAATTTTCTCTTCTTATTAGGATATACAAAGTGACAAGATACTGTCACTGTCACCCCAAAAAAGAAAAACAAGCTAAGGGGCCGGCCCAGTGGCGCGCAGCAGTTGGGTGCTCACGCTCCGATGCAGCAGCCCAGGGTTCGCAGGTTCAGATCCCAGGCACAGGCGAGCACCGACACACGGCTTGTCGGGCCATGCTGTGGCGGCATCTCATGTAGAATGGAGGAGGATGGGCATGGATCTTGGCCCAGGGCCAATCTTCCTCAGCAAAAGGAGGAGAATTGGCATCGGATGCTAGCTCAGGGCTAATCTTCCTTACAAAAAAAAAAGAAAGAAAAGAAAAGAAAAACAAGCTAAATAAGTAAAAAATAATACTTTTAAGAGCCAGCCCTGAGGGCCTAACGGTTCAAGTCTAGTGCACTCCGCTTCGGTGGCCTGGGTTTGGTTCCCAGGCAGGGAACCACACCTCTCATCTGTCAGTAGCCACGCTGTTGCGGCAGCTGACGTAGAAGAACTAGAAGGACTTACAACTAGAATATACAACTACATACTGGGGCTTTGGGGAAAAAAAAGAGACAAGAAGACTGGCAGCAGGAGGACGAATGCACTGTAGACAGAGCTAAGGAAAAACAAGTCAGACTTTTACTAGCCACAAATAGGCTAGCATGACAGATTAGAATTCTGAGGAGTGGTGGAGGTAAGGCTGAGTGGTCTAAAGTGCTGGAATAAGAATTATAAGCCCCAAGCATGGAACAAGTCTGTACCCACCCTCCAACTCTTCCCCATAGCTGTTCACTAAATGCACAGATAGCACACTGAAAGCTGGAGACAGGGCAGAAGAGCTGAAAGAGATCACCCTTGAAGTATACGGGCCTCCCCAAAAGTACAAGGCAGCCACCCTACAAAGGAGGGCTGGGCAGCTGAGCAGGGAGAAATTCATCTGAGGCACTCCAAACTTTCAGCTACCAATGGCTGGGGATGGGTTACGAGAGCTGAGAAAAAGTCCTCCGACGATTTCAGGCCTTTACAGAATGTAAGACAGCTGCCCTCTAGAGGCTGGGTAAGGGCAGCAAAGCAGAGATTGCCTGAGACACGGAAAGTTAGGAGGTAAGACTAGAGAAGAAAGAAACTTCCCAGCAACCTAAAAAGCCAGCAGCTAGGCTGTCAAACAAATCGCTGGAATCAAGTTAGTGCTCAGATCTCAAACCCTGCTAAAGAGAAAGTCATGATTCCGCTCTAAAGTATTTCAACCCAGTGGTGAATGGAATCCAATTAAAGCTGCAACAAAGCACAGACCCATCTCACTTACAGACTTTCTCAATTAAATGGCCTGACAGAATAAAGGGCATTCTGAAGATAAATATTAAGTAAAAAGTAAACTTCAGGCTCTATTGTTTTATCTATATTGTCTGGCAAATGATCAAAGATTATGAGACAAATAAGCATGAAAATGTGACCCATGGTCAAGGAAACAGTCAAAATAAGGAGACACAGGGGTCTGCCCCGCGGCTTAGCAGTTAAGTGCGCGCACTCCACTGCTGGCGGCCGGGGGTTCGGATCCCAGGGGCGCACCAATGCGCCGCGTGTCAAGCCATGCTGTGGTGGCATCCCACATAAAGTAGAGGAAGATGGGCACGGATGTTAGCCCAGGGCCAGTCTTCCTCAGCAAAAAGAGGAGGATTGGCATGGATGTTAGCTCAGAGCTGATCTTCCTCACAAAAAAAAATAAATAAATAAGCAGACACAGAGACGGCCCGAATGCTGGAATTACCAAACAGGAACTTTAAAACAATTATGAGAAAATACTAAATGATCTAGCAGAAAAGATGAACGATATGCATGAAGAGGGAGGGAATTTCAGCAGAATGATACAAATTACAAAAAAGAATCAAAAAGAAATATTAGAAAAGAAAAATCAGAAATAAAGAATTAATTAGATGGACTCAACAGCAGAAGAAAAGATTGGTAAACTTGAAGACAAGTCAATAGAAAATATCCAAACTAAAACAGAGAAAAAAAAGAGGGAGGAGAGGTAAAACAGCATGCCTGAGTTCTGTGGGACAATTTCAAATGGTCTAACATATATGTAATTGGAGTCCCAAGAGAGGACAGAGATAATGAAACAGAAGAAATATCTGAAGAGAAAATGGCCAAGAACTTTCTACAAGTGAAGAAAGACATCAACCAAACAAATCTAAGAAGTTCAGTGAAGCCCAAGCAGGATAAAGATATACTAGAGAATGAACCTAATGGGGTCACAGAGTAACGTAGATTCAAAGACTACTTGAAAGAAATGGCTTCAGTTCTTACTAATACTCAAGTTAGGGTCAAATCAATCTAATATCTAGAGAGTCTGTTCCTAAAGAAATCAGGGACTTGTAGAATTTAATCCTTTTCTGCAAATTTAGATGTTAAATGCACAGCTATATTTCTAGGTTTAGGGTATGACACAATCAAACTTTCTCATTTCAACCTAATTCAATTTTACTCTGTGATTTGTAGGGAACATTTTTTGATAAAAATTAAGAGTAAGTTAAATCACCAAACTTAACCAAAATCAAAAATCTCTCAAAAAAATAATCCTAAAATCTCCATTTATCAATAAGAACTTTTTATAATTAAACTTAATATACCTCCAATGGGGAAAAAACACTAGTATATTCAATTATTAGGTGTAACAACAGGAAGCCAAAGGTGTGTGTTATGCAGAGACATTCACGTGATCTGATTTACATTGTTTAAAGATCTCTATCTGCTCTGTGGAAAATACACATAAGAAAAACAAAAATGGAAACTGGGAGACCAATTAACAGATAATTGAAATAATCTAGAAAAGAACCAGCAATGACTTGAACTAGAACAACAGCAATGAAAATGTTAAATGGGGGCCGGCCCCGTGGCTTAGCGGTTAAGTGCGCGCGCTCCACTGCTGGTGGCCCGCGTTCAGATCCCGTGCGCGCACCGACGCACCACTTCTCCGCCCACACTGAGGCCGCGGCCCACATGCAGCGACTGGAGGGATGTGCAACTATGACATACAACAATCTGCTGGGGCTTTGGGGGGAAAAAATAAATAAATAAAATCTTTAAAAAAAAAAAAAAAAATGTTAAGTGGTTTGATTTAAACAAGCAAATAAAAATGATAAGTTTAAACAGTAAATGAAATGGGGAGGGGAGTAGTAATGTAAGAGAGAATGATTTAGTTGAAGGGATACTATTAATAGCGCAGTCAGGGAAAAGATGAAATTGGAACCCTAACCTGGGCGTAAGAAAAGAGTGAGTCATGGGAAAAGCTAAGGGAAGAGCCTTCCCAAGCTTCTTCACAAGTTTAAAGATGGATGAGCCTAGACTGGCTTCTGAATTCTTTAACCTCCATACCATACTTAGAATTATGCTTTGCCCAAATACTACAAGCAATTATAAAGGCCTTAATTATTCCATTTTGACAAAAAGCATTGGCTACACTATAGTCTAAAAGGCACTAGCAGTCATTATACCACCTTCAGTCCTTAGGAGCAACATTCTACACATAAGAGATTCACAACAAAGGCATTCATCCAGAACAACTTTCTATATCTGCATATGTGTATCACTGTATGTATTTGGGAGGGGGACAAGGAAGAGGGAGGATACAGTCACAGCAAGAGGTTCCATTGAAAGGCATTTTACTGACAAAGTAGTTTTCAATCTAACTCACAATCCCAACAGTAGTACTGCTTTGAGGAGATGATTACGGACCTTTGGACTACTTTATGGTTCATTCATTTAACATGAATCATTAAACATACTGACATTACCCCAATTCCAATACAACAAATAACAGTAAGGTTTTGTGCTAAATGTTATGGTATATGCCTCCATTTCCAACATGGATTAAGGCAGGAAAAAAAACTGAGTTGCAACTGAGAACCCCCAAATAGGGAATAATAATAATGAAAAACTGACATGAATACTTCTGGAATTTTTCCCCAAACTCCATCGATTTCTACGGCTAAAAAAATCTTGTTTTCACATGACACCAACTGCATGAAATGCCTAGTTTTATAGAACAACAGTGATAACAAAGAGAAGAAAATGATGTAGTAGCAAGACTAGAGCTCAAATACCAGACTTCCCTCTTACTAACAGTGTAACCTTAAGCAAGCTACTTAATCTCCCTTTGTTTAAGCTTTCTCATCTGTAAACCACAGATCATGTATCACAGTGTTGTACGGGTTTAATAAAAGAATATATATAATGCCTGGTATATAAAAAGCATTAAAAAATACATGCATTACATCTGTCCAATTATTGGGACAACCATCAGTATGTTCCTACCATTAAAAAAGGCAGCTTAGGGCCGGCCCGGTGGCGTAGCAGTTAAGTGCGCATGCTTCACTGCGGCGGCCTGGGGTTCGGATCCTGGGCGCGCACCAATGCACCGCTTGTCAAGCCATGCTGTGGCGGCGTCCCATATAAAGTAGAGGAAGATGGGCATGGATGTTAGCCCAGGGCCAGTCTTCTTCAGTAAAAAGAGGAGGATTGGCAGCTGTTAGCTCAAGGTTGATCTTCCTCACAAAAAAAAAGGCAGCTTATTGCCAATAAGCACACACAAAAAAATGCTCACCATCATTAGTCATTAGGGAAATGCAAATCAAAACCACAATGAGATATCACTTCATACCTACTAGAATGGCTATAATTAAAAAAACAGAAAATAACAAGTGTTAACAAAGATGTGGAGAAATTAGAATCCTGATCCTTTGCTGATGGGAATGTAAAATGGTACAGCCACTTTGGAAAACACTTTGGTGTTTCCTCAAAAAATTAAACACAGAATATGACCCAGCAATTCTACTCCTAGATATATACCCAAAAGAACTAAAAACAGGAATTTAGACATCTGTACAAAAATGCTCACAGCAGCATTTTTCACAATAGCTAAAAGGTAGCAACAACTCAAGTGTCCATCAATAAATGGATATACAAAATGTGGTATATTACATACAATGGAATATTATTCAGCCACAAAAGGAATAAAGTTCTGAATACATGCTACAATATGTATGAAAATATTATGCAAGGTTAAAAAATCCAGACACAAAAGGACACATATTGCATGATTCCACTTATATGAAATATCTAGAATAGGTAAATTCATAGAGACAGAGAGTAGATTAGCAGTTACCAGGGGCTGGGAAGAGGGGGAATGGGTAGTTACCGCGTAACAAGTACAGAGTTTCCATTTGAGGGGATGAAAAATTTTGGAAACAGATAGTGGTAATCATTGCACAACATTGTAAATATAATTAATGTCACTGAATTGTACACTTAAAAATGGTTAAAATGACATTTTGTTATATATAACTTACAATAAAAGTCATTATAAAGTCATCATCTTGACAGAAACCTTCACACAATTTCCCATCCTCAAAAAATTTAATTCTAGAGTCTTGCATTTTTGACAATTAGCAAATATAAATAGTTTACATACATAAAAAAAATAATAGGGGAAACCAGGTCCAGGGTTTATGAGAATTCTCTGTACTATCTTAACAATTTTTCTGTAATCTAAAACTGTTCTAAAAATTAGCTACTGTTGTTGTTTTTTAAAAAGGCAACTTGGGGGCCGGCCCTGTGGCGCAAGCAGTTAAGTGCGCGCGCTCCACTGTGGCAGCCCGGGGTTCGCCGGTTCGGATCCCGGGGGCGCACCAACGCACTGCTTGGCAAGCCATGCTGTGGCGGCGTCCCATATAAAATGGAGGAAGATGGGCACGGATGTTAGCCCAGGGCCGGTCTCCCTCAGCAGAAAAAGAGGAGGATTGGAAGATGTTAGCACCGGGCTGACCTCCTCATCAAAAAAAAAATAAAATAAAAATAAAAAAATAAAAAGGCAACTTACTGAATCTCAAAAGCATTATGCTAAGTGAAAGAAGCCATATTCAAAAGGCTGTATATACTGTAGATGCCAATTTATATGACATTCTGGGAAGGCAAAACTATATGAATAAAAAAAAAAAAAATCAGTTGTTGCCAGAGATTAGAGGGTGAGTAGAAGGGATTACTTACAAAGGGGCATAGGGACTCTTTTTGGAGTGACGGAAATATTCTTTATCTTAACTGTGGTGGTGGCAGTTACATGTTGTTGCTATTTCTCAGAATTTATAGAGCTGTACACCTAAAACAGATGAATTTTACTATAAGTAAATTATATCTCAATAAATCTGATTAAAAAAAAACCTAAACAGTTATAGTGCTATGTCATGCACTTCAATACAGACAGAATTCCAGTATGAATTCCATTATGAGATCTAGTCAGATGAAACCAGGCTATATTCTCTGGAGCCAAAGAGCACCTTCTCTCAACTCAGCACTGTAATCTAAAAAGCATTTACACACTAAACTAAAAAGAGCAGTCAGAACAGTTACAAGTTCATTATGAACACATATAAAGTGACAATAAATCAATTTGATTATCGCTATTCATAGCACTATGGTTTTATTTATAGGTATAATTAGGTCTCCTTCACAGCTTAACTTTGGGGGAATAAAATACATGCTTCGGGGCCGGCCCCGTGGCTTAGCGGTTAAGTGCTCGCGCTCCACTGCTGGCGGCCCGGGTTTGGATCCTGGGCGCGCACGGACGCACCGCTTCTCCAGCCATGCTGAGGCCGCGTCCCACATACAGCAACTAGAAGGATATGCAACTATGACATACAACTATCTACTGGGGCTTTGGGGGGAAAAAAATAAATAAATAAAACCTTTAAAAAAAAAAAAAATACATGCTTCGCACAATTCCCCAAACTGCAAATAAAACATTTGAAAAAGTGTTTTCCTGTTCCCTAATTAGACATTTTCCTAAGTGTGTCTATCTCTCCCATCAACATCCATGTTCTTTCCCCACCTCACCAGAAAGTACGTACCTGCGTTGATTTCCCTCTATTGTCTCCTCTCATTTTCCCCATGCTTTTATCTTGAAAGAGGATTTTATCTTTACTTTTTTCCTCTCATTTCACAGTAGAACTTTAATACTTAATGTCCTCCTGCTTCTACTGGTATTTTCTGAAGGTAAACTGCCAATTTCTGTTCTTATAGGAAAACACTTTTTTTTTAAAAAATGGCCTGTTTCAATTAAGATTTCCCATACTGTAAATTTTTAAGCAATTTTCTTTTCTTACCACTGCCCATTCTTTTCTCTTCCCATAATCAAATTCCTTATCAAATCCCTACTCACTTTACAACAGGAACCAGCATTACTCTGCTGCTAATCTATAGTCACCAATCTCTCCTTCAGCCCTCTTAACCATGTCTTCCACACTACTCAAGCCACGAGTTCACAGCCTGTGCTAAGACTTCCTGAATCATCCAAATAATATAAAAGTTCTGAGCACTGGCCTCTAAATTCTTTATTGCAGATGTCTGTTCCCATCTCTTACTTCTCCTCTGTCCTGTCCTTATCTTTTGAAATAAGACTTGCAAATCCTTCCTTAAACTCGCACTTTATTTTCTCTTACCTAAGTTTTCCCCAAGTTGTTCCCTGTGCGTTGAATTAACTCTGCCCTTAACACCTCATCACCTTCTTCATCCTACAGTAACAATTTAAGATCTAAACTCTTCACTCAAAAATCAAAAAACTTGCCTAATTAACACTCATCAATTTTAAATGTAACTATACTATCCTTTACATCTTTTCTTTCCCATTAACAATTTTTTTTTATAGCTAAAGTACTTTATGCTATATGTATACTAGTTGGCTATATGTATAGCAGTTGAAATATAAACTCCCTAAAGGCAGGAAGTATCCATTCTTCACATTCCAAATCTGGTAAGTGCTATTTATCTAAATCAAGTACCACAGGAACAGAGGCCATGAAAAGAACACTAGGCTTAGCATTGTAAGACACTGTAAGTGCAAGGAATGCCTCTAATGTATTATGCTGAACAAGTCACAACCTTATGGGGCCTCATTTTCCTCTTCAAGAAAATGAGAAAAATACTTGCCCAAGAGTATTCTTCTTTCTTGCCCAAGAGTATTCTCTTACTTCACAGAGAATAACGGGGATGGGGGAAGCATTAGTTAAGCTATAATCATCAATCAATACAAATCTAAGAATATTATTTACTTTATCATTGTTAGTCATAGTTATCTTGTCTAAAATAAGCCTTTCATGGTTTTTTTTCAAACCAAACTCAACGCACAGCTAAGTAAGTGAATCAACATTGCACACCATTTGTTCATATCAATAACTTTTTGTACTATAAGACTAACAGAAAGCCACATGTTTAACAGTAGGGATGTTAATTATATAGTATCTTAATGCATTCTCAAGGTTAAAAGATAAATACTTGCTGCTAAGCCAATAATTATTACCTTCAAATCTATTAAAATCAAGAGTGTTTAAAAATCCCATGCTCTTTTGCACCTAAATAGCTGAATCTAAAATTTTAAGAAATCCAAAAAATAGTTTAAATTGTATAAATCTACTTTTTAACTGCCTAAAATGTCCATGTGCCCTCTCCCATTGTGTTTTGAATCTATCACGTTATAAAAGGTTACAGAGAAAAGGAGAGATATGAAGCATACATAAATGCACAAAATAAAGATATCAAAAATGTGACTCCATCACAGAGACAGGGAAGACAGTTTCTTCTAGTCCCGACCATTACCCTATGAATAACCTGAAAGATATCCATTTTCAAGTTATGACCATAATTCCAATCAAAAGAGCATCATGTATGAATACTATCAAAATAATTCTAAACTGTAATTAGTAACACATTTCTCATAGGAATTGCTTTTCATTTTCAAGTTAGGAATCCACAATGGAAAAGCAGAATTTTCATACTTTAGACCTGCAGTGTCTACTATGGTAGCTACTAACCACATGCAGCTACTGAGTGCTTGAAATGTGGCCAGTCCGAAGTGAGATGTGTTGTAGGCATAAAATGCACATCAGATGTCAAAAACTCACCAAAAAAATGTTAAGTATCTTATATATGTGGCTCTCATTTAATATTTCTACTGGACGGCACCGATTGAGATGTAGTCAACCCTCGAATAAATAAATGGATGCCAGAAGTATTAAGCATCTTGCTTAATATCTCACTGCTTGGTAGTATCACAGCAGGGTCTAGAACCTGATCACCTTTATCCTACCCTTATTAATAGACGGAATTCATCCTTTAAGACTCAACTAAAGCATCATCTTCCTCATCAGATGCACTCATGCCCTCTCCATCTCCCAGCCCAGGTAATCACATCCTTTTCAGTACTTCGGATCTACCACTGCCCTTATAACCACAGTGTTATGATTTGTGTGACTGTCTCTCCAGACAGAACAGAGACCTTCTTGAGGACAAGCACTGACTGTCTCATTCATTTTTTCTGTTCCTGGAACAACTATAGTGCAGGCACCCTTGCAGGCCCCCTAAAAACAAGATCTTTCAGAGGGCTGATTTTTAGCCCTACTCAGGTACAACGAACAAATCAAATCACATATCCTATGAATGCACTGCACTAAAACACTCACTTTTATCATTTACCTGCCTTAAATTCTTTTTGAAATATAGCAAATATAATAAAATGGATAATTTGTTATCAAAGCAACACAAGTTACAAAGCATTAAAAAAAGTGCTTTGCAATGCTGCTCTGAAAACTTGGGTCTGATGCTCTGATAAGAAGAACTGAGCTCTGGGGGAATTCAACACTCTCGTTAGGCATAAATTCACTTACTGATTGTGCTTACTAAGTGCAAAAACACTGTGCTAAATTATAAAAAGATTCCTGGACATGGGAACTGATGCAGCAATATTCAATTAATTGAAAACTTTAGAACCATTCATGGCAGAAGGGAGAAACAAAGAATCACATGCTTAACATACAGCTAATTACATAAAGTTATAGTTTCTAAAATTCCTAAATGCAAGCATGCCAACTTTTATATTCCATAAAACAGAAAAAGTTGTGAAACCTATAGATGAAAATATTAAAATATATTGCTTGCCAAGAAAAACTGCAAGCAATATGCATGCAAAACACAAATAGCAACAGAGATTTTCATAAGAAAAAAATTGCTGTAGAGTCTATTAATTTAGGCCAAATTACTTGTGGAAGAAGTTCTATATGTGCTTTGCACCTATATAAAATCACTTTTGAATTACGTTTGATTAAATAATAAAATCTCTCTATTCTCATTCAGTCATAACGCTTTTCAGTACTCAAAGACTGTCTTAATATTAATCAAGCAGTTACCTTCAACCATACAGACCTCAACTAACGCACTTCAGTCTAGTTTGCTACCGTGAATAAGAGCACCAACCCCACCTATGGCAGAGCTGCTAAGCAGAGTCCCCTGTGGAGACTTCACCACCAGCCAAGGACAAAGGTACAAAGTCTCTCCTGGAATCAGTGCTCCCGGAATAAGCGTTCCGGGACCTCAGCACAGCCTTCTCTTTATACTGTATCTTCAACACTCTTCCAAGAATAGCTTTCTTTTTTCTGTATCTCTTCTAATCTGTGGTTTTGATGCTCCAATATATTAAACAATTTTCCCAACAGAGTTTTTCTGCCTGACCCCCACCTGGAAAGACTTTAGGTTACCTCTTTAATCTTGTTCAAAGAAGAAGGCCTCTTCCCTTCACACCAAATTCAACACCCATTGTTCAAAATAAAAATATCATTACAACCTCAACTTCTCTCAGGCTAATACAGGGAAAGAACTACCACAGGCTCTCTCTTCTACATCCTTTATCTCCAGACGTTCCTCCTCACTTTTCTCCTTCCTCATTTCCCTCCTCAACCCTTGCTCCCCCCACAAAAAATAAATTCCACAGCTGGAGAATCTCGTTTTTAAAGCCAAACCATTTAGGGAGGAAAATAAGTATGTGCTTTTTCCTTCAATTATTTATTGTTCCGCCGTCACTCAGGAAGAGTTAAGCAAATATTTTCAATCTGACCGCCCTCCCAGAAAGATGATGCGCTAAATACACACTGAAATAATGCTGTCTTCCCGAAGCAAGTGGATTCGCGGCAAAAAGGCAACAGGGGGAAGAGAAAAGAAAAAGGATCATTAGCCCCCAAAGCCGGAGATGGGACAAGGAGGTGAAAAAGGCGGGGGGGTGGGAGGAGGAATAATTGAGAAGTGCAACACACACACACTCTCCAGAACCTAACAATTCGACAAGAGAATAGGACCGGCCACTGCAGCTCCGGCCCAGTCCTCACAGACAAGCGGGTGGCCTCCCCTCCCCCTTTGGGACAAAACTAACTCCCAGACGACCCCCACCCCGACGAGAGGGGCCTAGTGGGGGCGCGGGCCCCTCGCACCTTCGGTGCGGCAGTCAGCAACGGCCTGGGTGGCAGCAAGGCCCGGAGGGAGGTGAGTTGAGCTGGGGCAGCGCCAAGGGTACGGGATGGAGGGTCAGAGGCGGGCACCCGCGGGACTGGGCGCCACGGCAAGGGACCCTCCCATCCCAGGATCCCCGGGGCCCCTCGCCGCCCTTGCAGAGCAGGGACCCAGGTACCGGCCCCCGCCACACCAGCGCTCCTCACCTCACGCTGCCTGAGCCTCTGCCTCCACCACAACCCGAGCCGCCACAGCCGCCACGGTCCGAGCCATTTCCCCCCCAGCCGCCTCAGCCGCAGCGGAGAGCTTCGGCGGACTCCGCGGCCAGCCAAGCACAGCACGTCACTTCCGGCCGGGGAAGCACCGCCTGCCGCGCCTAGGCTTCTTGCGGATTGGCTGGCGTAGACGGCCTACCTGAAGTAGTGGGCGGAGCTTGGGCGAGTCCCGTGAGGCTTGAGCCCGGGTAGTGGGGGCTAGGGTCTTGCTCCCAACTGGGAAATGCCGAGTGGGCTCTGGATGTCTCTTTGTGCAGCCCCAGACCAGGGGCGGGGGGGCATCCGGGACACCAGCCGGCCACCTTTCCGGCCAGGCGTCGGACCCCCGCCAACTACCCAAGTACTCTATTGTTCCCGTGCCCTCTCCAGGGACGCCGCGCTTGCCTCCATCCGGGCTGCGGCTCCCAGATTCGCTGTCTTGGCTCCAGGCCGCGCCGAGATTCGTTTGTGATTGGAAGACTGAAAGGAACAGGCAAGACATAAAATCGTTCACTGTAACCAGCATTTACCGAGTCCTCATGGTGGATCAGGTGCTGTGGGGTGTGTAATTAGTAACCCATCGCGTGGATTGTGTAAAGCGCCTTCACATCAATGTCTCATGTAATCCTCACAACAGCCAGATAAGGAAGATAGCCCAGTAATAACTCACAGCCAGACGGCTCTTTTTCTACATTACAAAATATCTTCACATACAATCTCCATAATAATATCTTCCTCATGAGAATTGAATGACATTATGCTTGTAAAGCGTTTAACCCTTAATTGTTAGATTGAAAAATTACATAACCATGTTAAGCAGATAGGAAAATTATCCCCATTTACAGATGGCAAAGCTGAGGGCGCGAGTCAAACTCATTTCCGATTCCAATCTATAGCGTTTTACAACAGATTGTCCCTTAAACGGTAAGAGAAGGGGGTCTGCTCCTTCCAGATGTTCACAGTCTAGTGTGGTAGACTGATTTGGACTACAATTCTCAAGTTAAAAAAAATCTTTTTTGCAATTGTAAGAAGACTGTAAGAGAAGTAGAAACTTACCTCGGACAAATAATGGGAAAGGAATCTGTCTGATTTTTTTTCTTTTTTTTTGGAGGATGTGAAGTGCATGAAGCCCTCTAATCACTGTAATAAACATGCCTATACCTCCCAGGAGATGAGGAGACTGGGTGGAGTTGCTATCCTATGGAGAAGTCTAGAAGCAACTGTATGATTATGCCTCGTGTCTGTGGCTGCCAACTCTGTCCACTCACCCTTCCTACTCCTAGCTTTCCACCAGCTCCCCCTCCCCTGCCCCCCCATACACACACTTCCAGGCAGGCTGTACACACCCTAGAAGAATGTCCCTTAGGAATCCGCTTAGTTCTACAGCATTGTTCTGCTTTATCTTCTGATCAAAGGAGGAATTTCTAGAATTGGCAGCTCTTTCACAAGATTAAAAGGGGAGGGGAAAACGATTTATCTCAGGGTTGGTTTCCTAGCTCCTGGTCCGGAACTGAGTGTGCCTTCAGAAAAGAAGGAAGAAGCTTTGAGAGAACACTGTGTCTTGAGGGAAGATTAACTGTTTAACTTTTCTGTATCTTATATTTTTCTTAAGAGACATGTTTTCCCTGGGTCCCAGCAGCAGAGAGCCCTTGCTTGAGTGAGTGCCTTGTTGCAGTTCCAACTTCATCATTTCAATACATCTCTTGAAGAACCAGAAGGGTCCCAGTAAGAAGAAGAAGAAGGAAGAGTGCTTGATGGTTCTCCAGATTCGAAAAAAGCAGCACTCACAAATTGCCAGGTGTCAAGAATCTGAACTGGTAGCCCTCCCTTAGCCTGTTTCATCTGTCACAATGGTGTGTGAAGATGCATGTGTGAACAACAGAAACTCCAAGTTCTAGGAGAAAGTGCATACTGGTGCTGCCGTCATTTGGAACCAAATAGAACATAGCTAGCAGCCATTTCTCCTCTTTCCATTCTCTCACCAGCTTCAATATTAAGATTTAAAGGTAGAGAAAAGAATCGAGGAGAAGGCATTATATTTTTAAGTGTTCCAATCCTAACCTCCCACAGAGAACTTCATAGCACCACAAATATTCCCAAACTTCTTCCGGTACCAAATGAGAAATGGGCGACCTTGTTTTACCACAGGTAAAAACAGTAGCTAACATTTACAGCCGGGCCCTGTTCTTAGTGTTTTATAAGTCATTGAATCTCTCCAACAACCTTATGATAGGGTACCATTATTATATCCTCATTTTATAGCTGAGGAATTAGAGAAACAGAGAGCATAAGTAACTTGCCCAGAATCATACAGCTGCTAAGTGGTTCAGCTGGGATCCAAACCTGAGTCTGTCTGTACTGCCCCCAACAGGCCAAGGAGACTTGAACAGCAATAAAGTAGCTAAAATAGGCCATTAGTAAGGAGATCTATTCCTCTCTTTCCTTTTCTAATATTGTATCCTCACCCCAGTAGGAGGACTCTGCTGGGTACTATTCCACACATCTTAAAAGCTGTGGTCTCTACCTCTCAGAGATCATTACCTAAGGTAGATGACACCATTATAGAGAAATGACACTCAGAACATTAAATGTATTGATGATGAAAGGATATGAAGTTTTTAGAAGGAATAGGAAATGTTTGCCTTATAATTCATTCAGAAAAAAAAAAGAAAAAAAAGTACTAAGTTCCTACTTTCAACATGTCAGGCACTATGGTCTGTGCTGGGGATACAGTAGTGAACAAGACTAGGTATCTCTGCCCTCATAGAGCTTAGAGTCCAACAGGGGAGACAAACATTAAATAGCTAATTAAACAATCATTTCTTCTCGACTGTGATAAGTGCTATGCAGGAAAACTACAGGGTTCTTTGATTTAGAATGGAAGCAGAAAGGCCTTCTGTGAGGAAGTGACATTGAGCTGAGATCCAAAGGATGAGTAGAAATTGAGTGAGGATGAGGAGAAAAGCATCCCAGGCAAAGGGAACAGTGTGTGCAGACACTGTGGGAGGGAGGAGCGTGGTTCAACTGAGGAACTGAAAGGCCAATGTTGCCGTTGTCCTGGGAACGAGGGGGAAGTGGCTTTAGATGCGGTGGTGAGGCAGGCAGATCATGCCAGCCTGGAGACTGTATAAAGAATTTAGGTCTTTATCCTAAGAATGAGAAGAAAGATTTTAAGCTCTCAAATGATCCAAGTAGAATTTTAAAAAGATTTCTTAGGGCTAGGTAGAGAAGGATAAGGGAGGGGCTAGAGAGGATTTGGGCAGCCCAGTTTGGAGCTTATTGCAACAGTCTACGGAAGTGATGATGGTGGCTTGAACTTTGCATAAGACACGGTAAATATAAAGCTGACTAAGCCAGGGTTCCTGTCTTTGGAGACAGTCAAGTAGGGGGAAAGAGTATGATGTTTAGAAACAAGTATGATGTAGTGTGCTAAGAGCATTACTAGAAATATGTCCAAGTAACTTTGGGAGCCCAGGGGAAAGAAGACAGAAGGATGGAAGGTAGATTAGTTGTCTATTGCTGCAGATCAAATTACCCCAACACTTAGCAACAAAAATTTACTCTCTCAGTTTCTTTGGGCAGGAATCCAGGTGTGGTTTAGTGGGTACTTCTGCCACAACCTCTCATGAGGTTGCAGTCAAACTGCCTGCTGCCAGTCTCATCTAAAGGCTCAAATGGGGAGAGATCCACTTCCAAGTTCACTCACATGGTTGTTGGAAGGTCTTGATCTCTTGAAACACGGGCCTCTCCAGAGGACTGCTTCACAACATAGCAGCTAGCTTCCCCCACATGAGCGACCAAGAAAGAGCAAGAGAGAACAAGAGTATCCAAGAGAAAGCACCCCTGGACAGAAGCCAGTTTTTTGGTAACCTAGTCTCAGAAGTGGTGTCACATCACTCTTGCCATACTCTATTCATTAGCAGTGAGTCAGTAAGTCCCGTCCATGTTCAAGAGGAGGGGAATACACAAAGGTGGGGAATATACAAGGCTTGAATACCAGGAGGTGGAGGTCACTGGGGGCCATCCTAGAGATTGACTACTGGAGAAGGTTTCACAGAGGATGCAGCACTTGAAGTGGTTATGTTGGCGTTTTCAGGAGCATCTCAGGAGGAAGGGCATTCCAGGTAAAGAAAAGGGCATGTGTAAAGACACAGAAATATGAAAGAACTTCACGTGTTCAGAGATCTGCTGTTGGCCATTCCATGACCAAGTGAGAGGACTTAGGGAATATCACTGATTCAATTGAGGAATCTTTGAAAAGGAGGTATGATGTCATTGGTTGAAAGACAAATTTACTTCTTTGAACTCTAGCAATATACTTGCATCTTTGTGAAAAAAAATACATAGAAGGATACTCATTGAAGAATCATTGTATTAGTTTGCTAGGGCTGCCATAACAAAGTACCACAAACTGAGTGGCTTAAACAATAAATTTATGTCTCACAGTTCTAGAGACTTGAAGTCTGAGATCAAGGTGTTGGCAGGGTTGGTTCCTTCTGAGGGAAGTATCTGTTCCAGGCCTGTCTCCTTGGCTTATAGATGGCTGTTTTCTCCCTATGTCTTCATATCATCTTCCCTCCTAAGTATCTCTGTCCAAATTCTCTCTTCTTATAAGAACTCTAGTCATATTGGATTAAGGCCCTGTTATGAGAGGTTCGGGGATTCGATCGGAGATGTAAAAGAAACTTTCTACTCCAAACAAATAGACTGAAGGTATATTTTATTATATAGAGCATAGTAAAGGCGATAGTCCACAAACAGATCCGAATAGGTCAAATAATAAGAGGCAAAAAACACCAGCTCAACTGGAAAGCGAAAACATCCACATCGGCTGAGATAGCAGCAGATCCGAATAGGTCATATAATAAGAGGGAAAAACAACAGATCGATCGGAAAGGGAAACACCAGATCGACTGAAGGGAAATGACACAAATCAACCGGAAAGAGAAACACCAGGTTGACCGAAAAGAGAACACATCAGATCAATTACTTCACAGTAAATCAATTACTCACAACATCCACGCCCCACTGCCGGGAGAGTCCTGTCAATCGACACGGCTGGGCAAGGATCACACATCCTGGGCAAGGCGTCCCTTCCACAGGTGGAACTCTCACCGGGTCTCAGTCTCCAGCAGTTTATATAAGCAGTTACAGAGTTTGCAGAGCAAGCATCCAGCGTTCCCATGCACAAAATGGTTATCAGTGGCGTACGTGCACTGAGCCCCTTGGCTAACGTCCCAGCCCAGTAGTTGTGTACGTGCATTGTTCTCTTTGATTATCGTCTTAGCCCGGCACAGAAGGCCAGTCCATCCCGTGCTACGACACTCCAAGAGCCTTGGAATGTTACAACTTGCAACTCTTTCTGTGGGAGAAGGGCCAGTTCCCACCACGCAGAAAGCAGCTTTTATATTTCTTTTTGTGCTGATGGCTGTAGGTCAATGGAGCGGCCAAACATGGCTGTACTCATGTCAAGACAGGCCCACTCTCATGACCTCATTTTAACTTGATTTTCTCCATAATGACCCTATCTCCAAATAAAGTCACATTCTGAGATACTAAGGAATACTTAGTATCATACTTCAACATATGAATTTTGAGAGTAACACAATTCAACCCATAATAATCAGATAGTAGGAAAAGAGTGAAATTTTCCATCAATAGGGGATGGGTTCAATAGGTTATGGTATGTCATAAAATGGGAAATGTAATACCATGCAGCTTTAAAAAGATGTACTGATAAGGAAAAATCTCCAATATGGAACAATCTCCAATATATTCTGTTAAAGGAAAAAGCCAAGTTGCCAAATAATCTGTGGAATGGTAGTATTTATGTTTAAAAAATGGAGTGTGTTGTAATAGCATAAGATACCTCTGGAAGGATACACAAGAAATTGATAGTACAGTCATGCCTTGCTTAACGATGGGGATATGTTCTGAGAAATGCGCTGTTAGGTGATTTTATTGTGTGAACACCACAGAGCGTACTTACGCAAACCTAGGTGGTATAGCCTACTACACACTTAGGCTACATGGTACTAATCTTATGAGACCACCGTCATATTGGTGACCCATCACTGACTGAAACGTTGTTATGTGGCATGTGACTAGAGTGGCTATGTTTATAAAGAGGACCTGGAGGCTGGGGGTCAGCAGTAGGAGCAAGCCTTCCTTTTTACTACAGTATTTACTCCTTTTAAACAGGTTGACTTTGTTACCATGAGCAGGTACTTCTTCCAAATTTAAAAAGAAAGAAATATAGGAGACCTTAGTAATTTTGGCATGCAGTCTATTTAGACTGCACTGCATGGTAATACACTTTGATTAGAAACCGAATGATCAAAAA
This sequence comes from Ceratotherium simum simum, assembly GCF_057802395.1. NCBI lineage: Eukaryota > Metazoa > Chordata > Mammalia > Perissodactyla > Rhinocerotidae > Ceratotherium > Ceratotherium simum. The sequence continues at coordinate 13,202,183 of NC_141906.1, read as the reverse complement.
AAAAACAGATAAATTTGTTTGGAAGTGATATAAAACAGCTCAGGAAGTACGTGAGTTGTACAGACTCAGAGGGTCTGATGAATGATGGGATCCTGATTAGTTCTCATGTTATAAACCTGTTATAAGGTTGCAGAGGGGTGTTTAAGTTTTTGGTTCTTCAAAGACTTGTGTCCAGGGTTTTCCAGCACAGTCCTAATATTAGATGCAATTGGGTTCAATAAACATTGATCAAGATCAGCCAGGTGATGGGCTGGGTGCAAGGGAAACAAAAGTGAATACAATCTTGACCCTGCCTTTGAAGAGCTTACAGTCTAGTAAACCCAAAACAAAACAGAAAAAACACAAAAGTTACACAAATAGAAAAGGGCAGTACACTGTGGTGAAAGCTATGGTAAAACTCTGCACCACTTGCCAACAGAAGAGCACCCAGCTCCAGTGGGGGGGCAGGGAGGGGCAAGGAAGGCTTCCCAGAAGAAGTGGCCCTGTAAAGTGGGTAGGTGTTAGGTAAAGGTGGTGAATCGTGCTTCAGGCAGAAGGAAAAGCATGAGCACAGACATGTGCTCAAAATGGCTCAGCGTATTTGGAGATACATGGAATATAAATATTTCCAATGAAGGCAATTGTTTAAGTAGGTGGCTAAAATTTTTTAAATCTGTAGAGCTTTGCAAATTTTTTCACATGAATATGTTAACAGATTTTTTTAATCCATTGTCATATGATGAGTCCTGATTTTTAATTGAAAGTGTGGTCACTGTGGCTGACAGTAATCTCTCCATTTTCTGAAATCCTAACATCTAATTACTTACTTGGTTTAGTCTTCAATTCCCCTCTATCTTAGAGTATTTTCAAATTGTTTTATAATTATAGCTTCCTTCCATCTACTGAGTTCTTACCGTTAGGCATTGTGCTCAGCATTACAGATAGTGTTTTATTTAATGCAAAACCTAAATTTTTTACCACTATTATTCTCAACTTCTCCCAGACAAGATCATAAACTCCCTGAGGGCAGAAACCAAAGTTTAGATCTATATTTTCCCTTCTCACAGCTTCCCTCCCGAGCCTCTCCCCATTTAACCCCCTCACGTGCATAACTTCCCACTTTCCCTTGACCTTACAGCTCCAGCTTCTGCCTAATTTCTCAGCTTCCTATTATAACAAAACTCAAAAGAACCGTCTACAGTTGCTGACTCTACTTTCTCACCCCACTGGGCTTTCATCCCCTCCATATACTGAAATTTCTCCTATCAAGTTACTATTGACCCACATCTTGCCAAAGTCAGGTCCATTCTCTGTCCTCATCCTTCTGGACCACTCAGCAGTTTTTGACATTAGTGATCACTCCCTTCTGGAAGTGCTTTGTTCTCTAGGCTTCCATGACGCCAGGTCCACCTTTTCTCCTTCTACCTTCCTGCTTGCTTCTTAGTCTCTTGTCTGTTCCCCTTGATCAGACCTCCAAAGGTAGGAGTGCTCCAAGACTTAGTGTTCAATTCTTTTTTCTTTGTTTATACTGGTAACCAGGTGAGCTCATCAAGTCCCATGGTTTTAAGTACCATTGCTAGGCCAATGATTCTCAGATTTATATCTCCAACCCCTGACTTCTCCCCTGAACTCTAGACTTGGGTAACTGTCTACTCGATATCTCCATTTGGATGTTTGATAGGCAACTCAAAATTAGGATAAGCACAAATTGAGAACTCTCAACTTATTACCCAACATCTGTTCCCCACTTCCCCATTCCCTCATCACCCCCGGGATTTATCTGTCTCAATATTGGGCACCATCAGCCCCGTTACATAGGCCAGAAGGTCAGGAGTCATCTTTGCTTCCTCTCATTTCCTCACATCCCAATCGTTAAGTCCTACTGGCTGTACCTCTAAAATATACCCTAATGCCTAAGATGACCCTCCTTGCCATCTCACTGCTGTAATCCTGGTCCAAGCCACTGTCTAACTGGTCTCCCCATATCCAGTCTTGCCCCCCCAAGGTCATTCCCCATGCGGTAATTGGAGGGATTTTAAATAGTAAATCAGATCACCTTACCCCTGACTAAAACTCTGTGGTAGCTTCCTATTGCACTGAGAATAAACCTGGGCTTACTTATAAAGCCTCACAGTATCTGACCCCTATTTACCTCTCCTGTGTGGCTCTACCCCTTGCCCACTGTGTTCCAGCAACAGTGGCCTTCTTTCCATTCCTAAACAGATAAGAACAAGTAAGCTCAGAAAGAGAAGATAACAACAGTAACAAACAAACACACACAGACAGAGATTGGATTGGTGGTTACCAGAGGGGAAGGAGGGTGAAAGGGGTGATTAGGCATATGTGTGTGGTGATGGACTGTAATTAGTCTTTGGGTGGTGAACGTGATATAGTCTACCCAGACATCGAAATATAATGATGTACACCTGAAATTTATATAATGTTATAACCAATGTTACGGCAATAGAAACAAACAAATAAATAAATAAATAAAATAAAATAAATAAATAAATGTTTTTTTAAAAAAGAACAGGTAAGCTCAGTTTTGCTCTAATGACTTTGTGTTAGCTGTTCCCTTTGCCTGGAATGCTGTCCCTTTGAGTTTGGCTGGCTCTTTTTTGTCATTCAGATCTCTGCTTAAATGTCACCTCCTGAGAGAAAATTTCCTCAACCACCCAATCTAAAATAGCCACCTGGTCCTTATGTATATAACATCACTTTATTTTTTATTTATTTATTTATTTTTGTGAGGAAGATCAGCCCTGAGCTAACATCCATGCCAATCCTCCTCTTTTTGCTGAGGAAGACCAGCCCTAAGCTAACATCTATTGCCAATCCTCCTCCTTTTTTTTTTTTTTTCCTTTTTCTCCCCGAAGCCCCAGTAGATAGTTGTATGTCATAGCTGCACAACCTTCTAGTTGCTGTATGTGGGACACGGCCTCAGCATGGCGGGACAAGTGGTACGTCGGTGCGCGCCCAGGATCCGAACCTGGGCCACCAGTAGCAGAGCGTGCCCACTTAACCGCTAAGCCATGGGGCTGGCCCCCCACATCACTATATTTTAATGCTCTGTGAAGCATCAATCACCTCCTGATACTTTTTAAAATTTATTTTAGTCCATTGTCTTCCACACGAGAATGTAAGCTCAATGACAGCGGGGACTTTATCTTGTTCACAGCTAATTCCTCTGCATTTATAGCAGTGCCTGGCACAGAGCAGAAACTTAATTGTTGAATGAATTTACTTCCATTTATATTTAATATCTTATCCCCCCTCAGTTAAAATGGCATAGCCAAGAATCGTCTCTTACAGAGCTTAGAAATGAGCATGAATTATGAAAGACTACTATTATTTAAATGGAAGCCCTGCTTTGTAAACCAAGGGTGGGGAGCATTTGTACTGCCACTGAAGCATTAAAAGAGATTCAGTTGAGAGTTACTATATAAAACATAAAATTAAGCTAGAAACTTTTCAAAAAAAAAGTATCAACCATTTCCTTCATGTGCTTTGAAAAAGGATATCAATTTTGTGCATCATAAAAGTAATATGTGTAGGCTGTGACTCACAAGAGGAGTGGCCAACTTACTCTTTTCTCTCCTCCTCTCCCCTCCCTATAAATATCTTAAAGAAACAGCTGTCACAGCACTTGAAAGAGCAGCTAACATTTTCTGAGAGCTTACTATATGCTAGACTCTAAGAGATTTAATGGATTAACTCATTTATTCCTCACAATAACCCTATGAGGAAGGAACAATTATAATTCCTATTTTACAGATATGAAGCACAGAGAAGTTAAGTGACTTGCCTCGGTCACACAGTTAAGTGGTGGAGCAGGGCAAGCTGACTCCAATGCCCAAGCTCTTAATCATCTACCATGCTGTCCTAGGGGATGGCATTTCAATGTGTCTGATTGTTTGTCACCACCGTAGTCCTCTTTGAGACAACAGAGGAGGGTAAGTAAGGAAAAATACATAGGGATATGGAGGTAAGTGTCAAACCCAATGACCCACAGGTTTTTCTTATTTGTACCGTGGACTCTTTTGGCAGTCAGATGAAGTCTGTAGACTCCATTTCAGAATAATGGTTTTACATACAAAGCTAAAATACAATTGAAAGCCAATTACATTGAAATATAGTTCTCAAAATATTAAATCAGCATTTGCTATAGTAACATACACACTTCTTTATTAATTTACTAAATAAGATCTAATAGCGGGTCTAGTGACTACCATAATTTCATAGTAGTATGAGCATAAATGATATTTCAAGATATTTTTAACTGCTATAACATGACAGAAATATCTATTGGGATATCTATTGCTGACAAAGCCACAGATACTGCTAATATTACTATAACTTGTTGCCTACATTAGTAATGGAAGGAATTGCTAAATTTCTGTTAGAGGTTAGTAAAAATAAAGATTTTCTTTTTCCCATCCAAGTTCATAGGCCTCTTGAATTCTGTCCATGGATTTCTTGGGGATTACTTAGGAGGTGGGGAAGTCTACAGACTTCATGTTAATATCCCTGTCAGCCAAACCTAGGAGCAGTTTCTGGGTGTATTGTAGTGACCCAGTGTATGGACAAGAAGTGGGTAGAGAAGAGGCCTAGGCAACTGACCAGGAACTCCTGAATTCAGTGGTGTGAACTGATCAACCCTTCCCACAAGCCTGTTTATTGACAGTGGAAAATTAAATGAATTGAAACTTGTTCTGTGATATCTGAGAATAATTCCTTAAGTGTATATTTAACATTTCCTGAAATGCAGTAAATTATTACACAAATTTTTAAAATTAAAGCAAATTTGGAAAAAAATGAATACAAATGGATAGGAGTCTATTTTGGCATCTTGAAGGTCTATAGCTCTGGGACCAAAAACGAGAGGCAGCACCTTGGGCAGGATCAGCACACTGTGATGGCAAGCCTTCCTTGTTCTGCCACCCCCTAATCCCCAGTAACTTCAAAAGTGGTTAGCAGACAACAATATGGAGATCAGAGAAGAACAGTTTCAAAGCATGTGCGGGACAATCCAAGGTGCCCAGACATGTATTGAACCTTACAGTGATGGGGGCACAGATCAGCACAATGCGGATAGTAACATAAATATGACATCATTTGTTAGTAGAATCTGAATAGTCAGAGAAAATTTGAGTTATATGGAACCTGCATCTTTATACTACTAGGAAGTTTTGTAATAATAACAATAATAGCTAACGTGAATGTTCACTATGTGTCAGGCACTGTTTGAAGCACTTTACATGCATTAACCTGTGTTACGTGCATTAATTCTTAAACTTGTAAGGTAAGAGCTATTAATATCTCCATTGTACAGTTGAGTAAATTCAGGTACAGAGAGGTAGAAGTATATTTTTGATTCGACTTAAATGCTATATTGACTGCATACTGGCTGCTTGTAACAATAAACCTTGAAATCTCAGTGGCTTAACATAATAGAAAGTGATTTCTCCCTCGCATAAGCTGAATAAGAGGTTGGGTGTTGAGGGACATAGACTGATGAAAAGGTCTACCATTTTCAATACATTGCATCCAAGGTCACTCTAGGGTTTCTTGTGCCAGCCTGAAGGTGAAATACATCCAGTTCCACTGGCCAGAACTCATTTGCCCATACCTAACGGAAAGGGAGGCTGGGAAATGTAGCTGAACCGTGGGCCCAGAGAGACAGGAAACTGGTTTGGTAACTAGCCAGTCTCTGTCATGCCAACAGATCAGATAACTCTATTGGTTCAAGCCAAAAGCTTCCCTTTCTTTTTCAAAATATGCTCCTGAATGAACTAAAACCACTTTTAGATGAGCTTTAGTACATGGCTTTTAGAGAAAGATAATTATTTGCCTCTATGCTGACGATACGGCGTTATTACCACTCAGCAGGCTCTGACTTTTTCTATATAAGTACTGTCAGAAAGCATGACTTGAGATCAAATCTTCTTACATTCAAATACTGTGTTTGGTACCTGTTCTCCAACATTTAATTGATTTATTGCCAAAAAATTTATACAGCACATAAACTACGTAGTTATCTGGAAAGTAAATTTCTTAACTAATTTATTAATTAAGGCGTTCTCTTAACTAATAGAAGCTAGAATGATCTTGAACACGTGTGTGGAAGAACTTTGGGGCCTGAATCATTATCTGTCCATTTGTTTGAGTCCAGATCTATCTTTTGAGGAAAGTCTTAGGCCCAATTCCAAATGGCTATAGGATGTCCTTCCTTTCAAGCTATCACACTCCCTACTTCTCTGAATGTCAGTCGTACCTTCAGCTTCATTGATTGTCAAAACAACTATCAATTAGCAGCAAAGATTATTTCCATTCTAGTTTCTTGCCAGAGAAATAACTTTAAACTCTCTACTGCACATTATTCATCAAAAGCTCTGGTGAAAGAAGTATTATTTATTGAGGATTGCTTGAAGGATAAGTAATCCATCCATTTCTGTAGACATTCTAGATGTTATCCCTGATTTACAGCTGCTAGAATAAGCCGTGTAGTTGGATTGCCTGTGGTCCCTTGTAGAATGTTTTGACTGAGTTGCACTTTGGCTTTATGCATTGACATTAGTTACAAGAGATGGCCCTAGGAATCTTGCTGTTGAATTTATTGTAGGGACGTTGTTGAGGACTTTGACCACTATATCATAGAGTGACTCATAATGAAGGAACATTTCTTTTATAGCTTAATACCAGGAAGCTATATTTTTCTTAACAACTAGTTCTTTTTTTATCATAGGAACAAGGAAGTTCATAATTGTTCATATTTCCCTATTGTTTTGTTCCTGGAAGCTCAGACTCAAATATATAGCCCAGATCTAGCTATTGTTTAGAACTATATAATATGCACTTTAGTATGCCAATCCTAACTTTGACTTTAGTTTATTTTTAAATTTTATATTTAGTTTATTTTCCTTCTCCTGTTTGCCTTTACTTCTCACCTCCACCCCAATTACTTAACTCATTTATTTCCTGTTACATTGTATTTCCGCAGATTGCTTCGAATCATTTGGGGAACATGTAAACTATTTACATGTTTGAGAATGTATTTACAAGTATAGGTTTATATATAAAGTAATGCTCAAGTATTTGGAATAACAAACAAAATATGCTGAGCTAGAGTTTGCTTAAATGCTATCATGAATATTTTTCATGAAAAGTTTTGCATTGGAATTCATGTTTTTCTTTCCTTTTATTTATTTATTTATTTATTTTTTGTGAGGAAGATCAGCCCTGAGCTAACATATGCCAATCCTCCTCTTTTTGCTGAGGAAGTCTGGCCCTGGGCTAACATCCGTGCCCATCTTCCTCCACTTTATATGGGACGCCGCCACAGCATGGCTTGATGGGGATCCGAACCCCCGGCTGTGGCAGCGGAGTGCACGCAATTAACCGCTACACCACCAGGCCGGCCCCCGTGTTTTTCTTTCCTTATACTCCACTGCTTCTAACATTTATCCTTCAACCCATGCTGCAAACCCCTCCCATTTCTTGCTTTTTCTTAAGCTCTTCCTCACCTCTTCTGCTCCTCATTGCCAAGTCCTCCTCCACGGGCCTCAGAACTTGCTGCCCTCTCAGCCTGGAATGTTCTTCCATGAAGGCACCTTCTTGACGGCTCCGTAGAGAGGATTCCTGACCCCCATTCTCTCTAAAGCTGATGTTTGTCTCCTGCCCACCCCACTCATTATTCTCCCTCACACACCCTGCTTTTTTCCTCATAGCACAGCCTTCTATCTTCGTTTTATTAATTCACTTGCTGGTTATCTGTCTCCTCCACTGGAGGTTGAACTCATGAAGGAAAGTACTGTATTGTTTGCTTCATCTAGGTCTTAAGATGAATGAAGACATGGTCTAGCCCAAGGACTGTAGAAAATCTCTTCTGACTCTTCTATACCCTAAGGATAGTTCCCTTTTCTGAACTCCTGAATTTACTCCTGTCTGACCACAATCACTCACCACATTCAAATGTTTTGATTCCTCTTTGTTTCATGTTTCAGGAAGGATTTCCTCAATCACATTGTGAGTTTTTAATTATTTGGCTAATGGATTAGAGGAACACTGAAGGTACAGCCAGTAGTATCTGGATTTCAGCAAGGGATTTAAGTAGTCTGGGGATATTCATGAGGGCAGTGATAACAGAAGGTCAAGAAAGGTAGAAAGGGAGCTTACATTTAGTGAGAACTGCTTAGATCAGGCAAGACAAGAACCAGCGAATGCAAGTGATAGGGAGGCGGATTTCAGCTCACTTCTTTAACAATGAGGGTAAACCAAAAATAGAATGAATCTCCTTGGAAGAGTCGTTCACTCAACAAATTGTATTGAGTACGTTTCATTTGCCAGGCATAGTCCTGGATACCAGGGACGGAACATGAACAAGACCTGGTCCTTGTTCTCATGGTATTGACAGGTTAGTGGAGGCTGGGAGGAATCCATATCAGAAAATGTCCTATCAGGCCGGGAGTCAGGGATTCCAGCCCTGAGCAGAAGCCAGATTCAGAGGTAGAAAAAGGAAGCGAGTGAGCATTTGTCGAGGGCTTACTGTAAATCAGACACCATTTGACACACCATACACAGTCTGCATGTTCCCTTAAGACCCGCAGATCCTTGAGAGGATGAACAGTGTAGTGCTCTTGGGTTCCGCAGGGCCCTGAGTGTTGCAGTGCACATAGGAGACATTCAGTACTCAACTAAGTAGTGATAGCATTCAAATGCTTCAGTGGTAATGAGAAGCTAGTAGCGTGCTTATACCCATAACACAGGTGGTAAAATAAAAATTATTAATAACACAAAAAACAAGCTAAATTATTTGCCAGAGGCCACTTTCTGCAGTTGTTGTCATAGCTGGATTTATACTCAGGACTTCTTGGCCTGTAGTCCAGGACTTAAGATTTCAAAGCCACGCCTCTCCCTCCAAATACATGAGGTAACTGTAATTGTTATGTAGCCAGTCATTATAGGAATGCTGGAATGTCATAGCTACAACTATGCCATCTATAATAAAACCTTGATGAAAGCTCTAGATACTATTTTAAATATGCTACGAGTTTTTTTCCCTCTATATTTACATACAAGAATTGATTTTTAAAACAGCATTTTACTTTAGATCCAGCAGGGGGAGCCAGATCCGTGTTGATTAAAGTCAAAAAAAAAAAAACAAAAAACAACCCCCAAACCAAAAAAACTCACTAAAAAATGCCTTCTAATTTCCGAAGTATTCTATTTCTACCCTCCTTTAGTGTCCCTGAACAGCTCATTCTTTCCTCTCTATCTGAGACTTTAGGGCACAAGAATGAAGTTGAAGCATGTCACAATAGAAAACTTTCACTTTTTGAGTTCCTTTAAAGGCACAAAACATCAGTATTCCATTTACCCATTTATCCAGACAAGTATGAATTGTTGCCTACCCTGCCTGCTGGTGTGGAGCAGGAGAGGAGACAGCTAGAGTAGGAAAGGGTCAGACTAGAGACTAGAGCTAATTGGAGAGAGCAGCCACCTTCAGGGAGGAAGAGAACTTTGAATTGGATCTTCAAGGACAGTTAGCATTCCTCAGTCAGTCGTGGTTGAATTAGCATTCCAGACTGTGGGAGTAATATGAGCAAATAACAGATGCAGAGTATTTGTAGAATTATAGATGGGAGAGGAATATGGTTGAGGGTAGATAAGGTAATTCTGGAGAAGTAACCTAAGTGGGGTTTATTTCAACAATGTTGGATAATAGCTAAGAGTAATAACTAATATTTGTGTGAAACAAATAGATATCTTATATTTGACAAACACTAATATAGCACTTAATATGTTCCCAATGCAGTTGTAAGCACTTTACAAGTATTAACTAATTTAATCCTCACACAATCTGATTATTATCCCCATTTCTAAATGAAGAAAGTGAGGAAAAGTGAGGCTGAATAACTTGCCCAAAGTCACACAGCTTGAGAGTGGTGCCAGCCTTTGAGCCCCGGCAGTCTGGCTCCAGAGTCTCTGCTACTGATCTAAATATTTGACCTGCATTCTCTCTTTTAATTCTCACGACAATTCTCTGAAGTTGGTGCTATCACTATACCCATTTTGTAGATGAGGAAAGAAACACAAGGTTAAGTAATTTGCCTAGGGTCACACAACTAGTAAGTGATGGAGAAAGGTTTAAACCCAAGCAGTCTGACACCAGGGCCCATGTTTTTGTGGTTGGTTGGTTTGCTTGTTGCTGTTTTAAACAATTTTTGATATACATTCAAAATGGTTCAAAATTCAAAAGGTCTAAAAGATTATACAAAGAGAAGTCTCTTTCCATATCTGTTAACAGCTACCCAGTTCTCTCCCTGAAAACCAATGCTATTGGTTTCTTACGTACCCTTCTATATGCAAACAAAAAAATATATATATTATTTCCCCGTACTATCACACAAACTGTGTATACTATACACATTGTTCTGCATTTGCTTTAAACCTAATGATATATCTTCTGAGTAGCTGCAGAGTATTTCTGTGTATGGATGTACTATATTCTGTTTAACCAGTCCTTTACTGTTGGGTGGTTTCCAATCTTTTGCTATTGTAAACAATGAATGGTAATGTATAAAGACTCTTGTGTATATGCCATTTCCCACAGGTGTGGGCCTATCTGCAGGATAAATTCCTAGAATGTATCTGCTGGTCAAAGATATCTCAATCTGGATTTTGATAGAAGTTGTCAAATTGCTCTCTATAGAGGCAGTACCGATATGCACACCTTCTTGCAGTGTGAGTCTGTTTCCCCACTCCTTCACCATCACAGTGTAAGTGCAAAGATGTTATCTCAGTGCAGGTTTACTTTGCTTTTCTCTTATTATGAGTGAGATTGAGCATCATTCCATGTGTTTAAGAATCATTTAGCATCTCTTTTTTTGTGGACGGTTTGATCACAATCTTTGTCCATTTTTCTATTGGTTTGTTAAAGTATATAAGTATATGTATTCCAGCTCCTGGCCAAAAACCTATGTGTGATTTTTCAGGCCCAACTGTAGGCAACTACGAAGGCTTTCCTTGGCAGGCCTCACAGGGGAATGCTGCCTCCACTAGACTTGATGCACAGGCAGTGCACTGCAGTCTCTGAAGGGAGTTTTAGTTAAGGACTCAGGCCCCACTGGCCAGCCATGCTCTTAAGCATAATGCATTTCTAGACCAGGAGCCTTCATTCGGAGGTCCCTTTATCTAGGACTTTCCTCAGGGCCCCTTATTGGTGGGGCAAAGGGGAGAGAGAAACCCTGAAGACACTTTTCTTCCCTCTGACTCAGTACTCAGTACTTTTCCACTCCTAGCCCTCCTTTAATCCCACCCACCCACCCAGCTGCCACATCTGTGCTGATCCACCTGACTTGTGATGTTCCCTGGGGGAAAATGCAACAGGAAGGAGTCAGAACTTTCTCTGGTTTTAGCCTCTTGCTTAAACTATCACAATAAGTGATTAAAGGCTTGACTTTCCTCCATTTCTGGCTTGTTGCCTGAACATCTGGCAGCTCAGCTCTCTTCTGCACAGCTGAGCCCTTGACTATCTATGAATATATCAACACACACACACAATGAAAATGAGAAGAGAAAGCGGAGAGTTGGGATGACTAACCTCAGGACTAAGGGGGTTCCCAGGACTTGGGACTTAGACTGGTACAACTGAGTTTGCTGAGTACTATCTCAGTTTTAAAACTGAATCACAACCTGACAACTCCTTCAGTCCTGGGGAAACTGGAACAGTTAGTCACCGTATGTGAGACTAGACTCCTGTAGTGAACACATCAACCCTTGACCTCTGACATCCAGTGGGAATATGAAAAGGAGACTCAGAAAACTTGTATAAAGCAAAAAAGTGTGATTAAAAAATCTGTATAAACAATGGGCTATGGGAATTCAGGAGGAGTTGGGGGTGGGGATTGCAAAGAAAAGTTATTAAAGCAGAAAATGTCAACTAGAAAGATATTAAATTGAAAGACAAGGAGTACTAAGATATATATGCTTCAAAAATAGACAAATCCATTCTATGTTGACGGGAAAAAATATCGTAGACATTCAGGATGCTTACCTCATAAAGTAACGGGCTTACCGTTTGACAGCTAATGAAAAACACACCATGATGTGCATCTTAGTGAAGAAAATGTGTATAAAGCTGGCATAGAGCTTGGTACCCCATAGACACTCAAACCATGCTCTTCCTGACTCAATCCCGTTCTCTTCCTGAGGTCGGCTCTTGAATTAAAAGGTAGTTTCAGTGTCCACACAGTGCCTGGCACATAGTCAGTGCTCGATTCACCTTTGTTCAATGAATATTGAATGTATACGTCAAATAATTTGGCATTGATTTTAGCCTGATGCCAAGCCAGTTTCTAGGGATTAGTGCCACTGCTCCAATTCGTGCTTAAGGATGACCAGAACTACCTCCTTTTATATTCTAAATGTTGTCATTTATATTCTAAATGTCAGATGTTGTAAGCCATATTCATCACTTCATCTTAAAAGGAAAAATATATTACATTCTCTTGGGCTATGTAGTTTTATCATTTCATGAAGTCTTAAGATGTGCAGTTGTAGGGGCGCCTGGTGGCTTAGTGGTTAAGTGCGCGCGCTCTGCTACTGGCGGCCCGGGTTCGGATCCCGGGCACGCACCAACGCACTGCTTCTCCGGCCATGCTGAGGCGGCATCCCACATACAGCAACTAGAGGGATGTGCAACTATGACATACAACTATCTACTGGGGCTTTGGAGAGAATAAAAGGAAGAGGATTGGCAATAGATGTTAGCTCAGGGCCGGTCTTCCTCAGCAAAAAGAGGAGGATTGGCATGGATGTTAGCTCAGGGCTGATCTTCCTCACACACACACAAAAAAAAGATGTGCAGTTGTATTGCAGAACTCAGTCAAGGATTATTATACTCCACAAGAGAGTATAATAGCAGAGCATGTGTTATAATCATACACAGTTTGAATTCCAACTACTTTGGTTAACTAAAAAAACTTTTTAAAATTGTGGTAAAATACAGATAACATGAAATTTACCATCTTAACCATTTTTAAGTGTACAGTTCAGTACAACATTCACATTGTTGTGCAACCAATCTCCAAGACTCTTTTCTTCTTGTAAAACTGAAACTCTATACCCATTATACAACAACTTGTCATTCCATCTTCCCCTCAGCCCCTGGCAACCACCCTTCTACTTTCTGTCTCTGTGAATTTGATTACTCTAGGTACCTCATATAAGTGGAATCACACAGTGTTTGTCTTATTTCACTTAGTATATTGTCCTCAAGATTCATCCATGTTGTAGCATGTGTCAGAATTTCTTTCCTTTTTAAGGCTGTATAATATTCGGTTGTATGTATATACCACATTTTGTTTATCCATTCATCTACTGATGGACACTTGGGTTGCTTCCACCATTTGGTTATTGTGAATAATGCTGCTTTGAACATGGGTATATGAATATCTCTTTGAGACCTTGCTTTCAATTATTTTGGGTATATACCCAAAAGTGGAATTGCTGGATGCTATGGTAATTCTATTTTTAACTTTTTTGAAGAATTGCCACACTGTTTTCCATAGAGGCTGCACCATTTTACATTCCTACGAACAGTACACAAGGGTTCCAATTTCTCCACATCCTTGCCAACACTTGTTATTTTCTAGCTTTGTTTTTATTTATTATATAGTAGCCATCCTAATGGGTAGGAGGTAGTATCTCATTGTGGTTGATTTTTTTTTTTATTAAACAGTTTTATTTATTTATTTTTGTGAGGAAGATCAGCCCTGAGCTAACATACATGTTAATCCTCCTCTTTTTGCTGAGGAAGACCGGCTCTGAGCTAACATCTATCACCAATCCTCCTCCTTTTTTTTCCCCCCCAAAGCCCCAGTAGATAGTTGTATGTCATAGTTGCACATCCTTCTAGTTGCTGTATGTGGGACCCGGCCTCAGCATGGCCGGAGAAGCGGTGCCTCAGTGTGCGCCTGGGATCCGAACCCGGGCCGCCAGTAGCAGAGCGAGCGCACTTAACCGCTAAGCCACGGGGCCGGCCCTACCTGAGTTCTTATGAAGGTGAGTTCTAGTTTCTGTTTCTTTAGTATTTTTAATTAATTAATTAATTAATTAATTAATTAATTTTTCCCCAAAAGCCCCAGTAGATAGTTGTATGTCATAGCTGCACATCCTTCTAGTTGCTGTATGTGGGACTCGGCCTCAGCATGGCGGGAGAAGCAGTGCGTGGGTGCGCGCCCAGGATCTGAACCCCGGGCCACCAGTAGCGGAGCGTGCGCACTTAACCGCTAAGCCACGGGCTGGCCCCTGGTTCTTGAGTATTATACGCACTCCTCCACAGCACAGCTCCTTGAGGGTGCTGTTGTCCGGGGCTCTAAGAGTTACATAAGGATAATGAGAACAGATGAAGAAACATCAAGAGGAAAATATACAGTGTGCTCAATACAAAAAAGTTGGAAAATTACAAAAATGTGGAAAGAGTGAGGGACAATAATCCTAACCTTCTCATATTCCCACAACCAAAGACAACCCCTATAAACATTTTTGTCTATTTCCTTCTCATCTTTTTTTTAAGCCTAGACTTTTAGTTATTTGTTGTTGTGACCATATTGTATAATCAATTTTATGTCCTGCATATGTAATAAAAACGTTATATAAGTGTTTTTCTAGGGGCTTATAATTATTCAGAAACATCATTTTTTAGAATGGCTGCATAATAGCCCATCTAGTTGAAGTACTATAATTAATAGATCTTCTATTGTTGCATCTTTAGGTTGTTACCAATTTTCCATCATTATAGATAATGTTTCGGTAAATATTTTGTCATAAAACCTTTTGCATATTTGGGATTCTTTCCTTCAGATAGATCTTTTACTAAGTCAAAGGATATGAACATTTTTAAGGCTGAAAGAAGATTTTTTTTCTTGATGATTTTTCTTCAAGCATGTATATTTAGAGACTGAAACTCATACCTAAATGATCCTGATGCATTTCACACTCTTGACTGGCTATATTTGAATGCAGCTAGGATTAAAGGATTAGATTGCTAGCCATCCAGATTTAATTGTGTACAGTTCAGTACAGAAGGAGAAAAAATGAAAGTCTTAGAAGATGCCCAAGGCAAAATGGTTCAGAAATGCTACAGTTAGGATCAAATACATGTTTATCAGTCCTCACAGCTCAGAAGTGCTCTGTCCTCTGGCACATCAAAAGAAAACAGCCTATCTCTGGGCTTGTCTTTATAGTCTCCCTTCCTCCTTCTTCTCTCATCCCTCTTCTTTTCTTTCTTTCCTTCCTTCCTTCCTTCCTTCCTTCCTTCCTTCCTTCCTTCCTTCCTTCCTTCCTTCCTCCCTCCCTCCCTCCCTCTCTCCCTCCATCCCTCCATCCCTCTCTTCTTCCCTTCCTTCCTTCCTTCAACAGCACATTATTAGAACAGCACATCATGGAATTCTAATAGCTATAGGACCTGGAGAGTGTGCTAAGATGTTATTAATCAGAATACTGTCCATGTTGCACACCCAAAATGAATGCAATGTTATATGTCAATTATATCTCAATAGAACTGGAAAGGAAAAAAGAATTCTGATTCCATAATTTCTCTGAGTTTTAAATTCCTCACCTTTCAGGATGCACTGCCAGCTGCAACAAAGGGCTGGACTCCTTGTTATGTAATAAATTTTCCCTCCTGGTTGCCCCCCACAAAGTTAATAGTACATCTCTTTAACAGTAAGCTTCCTGAGGGTGGCAACTAGTTTTTTCATCTTTGTTTTCTCAACATGGAGCATCTTTATTTTCCCAACAGTGTAGGCACTCAATAAATGGAGTATCATACAACAGGATGAAATCTAACAGACTCGCATAAAACAGGATTTGTTTTTATATCCTAGACCAGGAGAAACAACTGATCTGATCTAGGCAGTCTATCTGTGTGGAGACAGACCATTTATTGAGCTTGCACTATATCCATGTACCATGTTAGACCCTTTACAAACATTGTCTCATTTAATTCTTATAATAACCCTACAGGTATTATTTGCATCCTCAGTTTACAATTGAGTAGCTGAAGTGTAAGAGGTCAAGCTACTTGTGTGAAAATACACAGTAAGAGGCACAGATGGAACTGGAGAAAGCAAAAGTCTGCCGTGCCATTTTCAAGTGGGCAAGTGGAATCGGGGGTGGGGAGACAGACACAGATAAAGCTAGCTGCAAAGTTGGCAAGGACCCATTGCAGCTATAAAGTATCATAATGATCTCCTTCTTTGAGTGACTACTGCTTTCTTACTCACTGAAAAATCTTTTTTTCTAAAATCGTAGAGTATCAGAACCTTTGTTGTTTGAAATTATATCAGGAAAAAGACAACACCCTACTTTTGCCTAGAGGTTCTAAGTCACTTTGATACAGAGAGGCTGCCTTGATTTCCAACCTAGGCGAGAGTTTCAGATAAGTTCTGGACACAACGTTCCAAATCTATCTTAACTTTGTAATATCCAAGGAAACAGGACCCTTGGTTCATTAGCAGTCCACACCTGACATTAACCCATTTACAAATAGCTCTATTTCACTTGGAACCTAGTCAAAACACTGCTCCCCTCAACTGCACCTAAAATTCTGCCCTTTCCCCAAATCCTTTAGTGTGCAGTCTCCCTCATATGACTCCATGCTACCTCATAGTAAGGAGTCAATTAACCTGACTTTGTCATCTCTATGCTTGTCCCTGGTGGTCTTAGGCTGACTGGGCTAGAATAGGTTTGAATCTAGGTTTGCCTATAGCAGAGTCCAATGTGCAAATGCCAGGCTAAACTGGAAGTTATCTAACCTGTATTTCGTATATCTTGTCAATGCCCTTCAGGGGCAAAGACCACCAGGAACACTCCTGTAGTTGAACAAGTTTGGATTATCTCATTGCAGCAGGAAAGAACATATACCATGGGGAACTGCAGGGCATCTCAGTAAAAGGGTGTTAGAAAGGACTCATTCGGACTTGAGCTTTGGTTGGGTGATTTTGAGGCGGGTACAAAGAAGAAGGGGTTCACTCTGATTGGGTGCTGTTAGAAAGTGGGGACAATTCTGTCACTGAGTATTTCAATAAATCTTATCCACAGGAAGGACAGACTACAGCAAGGCTAAATCTGTAATTGGTAAAGCTGCATCAGTCTCATTAACCAGGATAGAAGGATGTGTGGTACTTTATGGCTTGGACAAAGTTCATGTTTTGTCTGTGTTCAGGCATGATCTTGTTTTTGTCTTGATCCATCATGGTCACAGAATGGCCTTATCTGATGTTGATGTTCCGTGAAATTGTTCATGTTCAACAGGAGAACGTCAAGACACAGCTGTGAGTGCCAGGCCAGCTCATAGCAACTCCAAGGCCCAGCAGCTTGTAGTACCAGGCCAGTTCCTGATGTCAGAGGATGCTTTTTTTCTTTCTCAATGTTACCTACGTAGATGTATGAATGTATGTGTGCATATGCATACATGCATCTCTCTATTAAAATCATTTAAGATTCCAAGTCTAAAATTCAAACAAAAGCAAAGCGATATTTGGGATGTTTTCCATTTAACTAGGAGTGGCATATATATTTATGTCTTGAGCATTGGCTATATTTTGTTTTGTTGTGGGCGTGTGCTTATATATTTACTTTGTTGAATATGTAGTACATTCAAGTGGTTTAAAAATTTTTTTTAAGTGTACAGAGAAAAGTCTCTCTGTGCCTCAGCTGTTCAATTCTCACACTCTCCCAATAGGTAACTACTATCATTAGTTTCTTTGTATCTTTCCAGAGATATTCTTTTTTTTTTTTTTTTGTGAGGAAGATTAGCCCTGAGCTAAAATCCGTTGCCAATCCTTTTTGTTGAGGAAGATTGGCCCTGGGCTAACACCCGTGCCTATCTTCCTCTACTTTATATGGGATGCTGCCACAGAGTGGCTTGACAAGCAATGGGTCAGTCCACGCCCAGGATCCAAACTTGCGAACTCCGGGCTGCTGAAGCGGAGTGTGAGAACTTAACCACACTGCCACCAGACAGGCCCCCAGAGATATTCTTTATATAGATAATACATAGGAATACGAATATATTCTCCTTCTTGTCTTTCTTTTTTAAACTTAAAGCGAACAAATAAACATGCAGTTTTGCATCTCGCTTTTCTATTAATACATCTAGAAGATCTTTCCATATCAGTACATACAGAGCTTCCTCATTCCCAGGGCTCTTTTGTTTGAACTATAAGTTATTTAATGATGTACATTTTATCTGTGTTCCATCTTTTGCTACCACAAAAATCATTGCAATGAATACCTTTGTATATTGATCATTTCACATACAGGGGAGCACATCCTTAGAGTGAGTTCCCCAAAATGAAATTGTTGTACCAAAGGGTACATACGTTAGTAATTGAGAGATGTTGCCAAACTGTCCTCCACCGGAGTGTAGAAATTGACAGTCTTATCAGTGGAGTAAGCAAGTGTCTGTTTTCCCACAGCCTCACCAATAGTATGTTATCAAACTTTCCATTTTTAGCTAATCAGATGGTGGAAGATAATATTACGGTGTATCTAATTTGTATGTCTGTTATTATGAATCAGGATGAGTCTTGTTTTGAATAGACTTATTTTTTAGAGCAGTTTTAGGTTCACAGCAAAATTGAGCAGAAGATACAGAAAGTTCTCATATACCCCCTGCCCCCATACACGCAGAGCCTCCTCCGCTATAAAAAATCCAGCACCAAAGTGGTACATTTGTTACAACTGATGAACCTACATTGACACATCATTATCACCCAAAGTCCATAGTTTACATTAGAATTCACTCTTGGCGTTGTACATTGTTTGGGTTTGGACAAATTTGCGATGTCATGTACCTACCATTATAGTATCATACAGAGTAGTTTCACTGCCCTAAAAATTCTCTGTGCTCTGCCAATTCATCCCTCTGCCCCCCAGCACCTGATAACCACTGATCTTTTTACTCTCTCCATAGTTTTGTCTTTTACAGCATGTCATATAGTTGGAATCATACAGCATGTGGCCTTTTCAGATTGGCTTTTTTCGCTTAGTGATATGTATTTAAGAATCCACCATGTCTTTTCACGGCTTGATAGCTCATTTCTTTTTAGTGCTGAATAATATTCCATTGTCTGGATGTATCACAGTTTATTTATCCACTCACCTACTGAAGGACTTCTTGGTTGCTTCCAAGTTTTGGCAATTATGAATAAAGCTGCTATAAACATCTGTGTGCAGGTTTTTGTATGGACATAAGATTTCAACTCATTTTGATAAATACCAAGGAGAGCAATTGCTAGATCATATGGTAAGAGTATGTTTAGTTTGGCAAGAAGCTGCCAAACTGTCTTCCAAAAAAGTGGCTGTAACATTTTGTATTCCCTCCACAATAAATGAGAGTTCCTATTGCTCCACATTCTCATCAGCTTTTGGTGTTTGTTATCAGTGTTTTGGATTTTGGCCATTCTAATAGGTGTGTAGTGGTATCTTGTTGATGTTACAATTTCCAATTCCCTAATGACATATGATGTTGAGTATCTTTTCATATGTTTATTTGCCATCTGTAAATCTTCTTTGGTAAGGTGCCTGTCAGGTCTTCTGCTCATTTTTTAATTGGGTTGTTTGTTTTCTTATTGTTGAGTTTTAAGAGTTCTTTGTATATTGTGGATGACAGTCCTATATCAGATGTCTTTTGCAAATATTTTCTCCCAGTCTGTGGCTTGTCTTCTCATTCTCTTGAAAAATGAGTCTTTTTTTCACATGAGGAGCCATTCTAGTTCTTTTCTATGAACTGTCTGTTCAAACCTCTTGATGGGCTGCATTTTTGAGTCATTTGATTGTTAGATTATAGCAGAAATTACATCTTTCTAGAGTCATCCATGTCTCCACTCACAAATCCCTCCAAACTGGAGTCTCAGATGAGCATGTCCTTTTGTATTTATGATGCCTGGGAAGCTAATTCTGAATGAAATGAAATCTAGTGGTAAAACTGTCTTCTGCAAATTCCTAATTTTTAGGCCAATAATGTTTGCTGGCAATAACCACTTACATTTTACTAGCACTTAACCAGTAGAGAGCAAACTTTTGGCCTTTAGTGTCATGTTGGACCCCGTTCACACCAGCTCAAGAGAGCCAGCTGTTCACTTTTCAGGAATTTTGTGAGCCAGTTGTTAAACAATGCCACTATTAAAAATTAACTTATATAAACACAATTAAATTACATTAAGAATAAAGGCAAAAAACGTGATCAAAACTTATCACTTCCTTATTTTGCTACATTTACTATTATCTATATTCTCGAGGTTATTTACATCTACTGTATCTGTAGGGTGGAAATCCTATATAACAGTGTGCAGTAACTGCACATCTCTTCCCAGTTCTGCACTCAGTGACATTGCAATATTGGCCATGGTAGGAGTATTCATCCCTGCAAATACTACAAATCAGGCCTTTTCTCTCTCCCCCTCCCAGAGAGCCAGTTGTTAACCACGAACTAGTGCTGCATTCATTGCTGATGTGTTAGCTAGGCAGCAGACCAAACATGTCACTTACTCAAAAGGAGTTTAGAGTGTTCAGTCAATCTGGCTCCAAATCTGCCAAAGTTTGTTAATTTAGAGAAAATGCAACTGAAACTGAAGCAAATTCCTTTCTTCAAAACTGACTTTGAAGCAACAGTGGTGGCTATGCATCTTAAAGTCACTGAACTCAGCAGTGTGCAAATCAATTAACAGATTTCAAAGGACTTGCTATTTCACAGCTTGTGCCATCATGGTTTCCATCTCCCTGCTTAGATTTCTTCTGCAGCTTTGGTGGGAGAGTGTGTCAGAGGCGATCACAGAAGTGCTGGGGCTGAGAGCCTCAGCACTCTAAGATTCAGGCAACTCCCCAGGGAACCTCCTGCCTCTCCACTATTCCAGTCTGCCTGGAGTTCTGACTCAAGCAAGTTTGCTAAGAAAGACTCCTACAATACAGTGAACTTTCTTCATTTTCTTTTTTCACATTCAAATCTCAAGTGACTACCCTTTGATTGTTTTTCTGAAATATGCAGTCCCCTGTCCTCCCCCTTTAAAAAAATCTTTCATCCTGATGCACTCCTATTTGATTAATTTATAATTTATCATATTTTGTATCCCAATGAGTTCAAGCCTTCCTTTGTTTTTTTCTTTTGTGTTGAAAAAAACAAGATAATATTTGAGATAATATTAAAGAAAAAAAATGTGAATGAATGAAAAATAACTACCTCAGATTTTAACCTCCATCTCCATAAAGCTGTTATACTCTTGGACATTTCTTTCACTCTCTTTCTGCCAGTATTTGTCCACATGCATAATTTTATTTATAGACTTGAAGTAATGGTATATATTCATTTTCACAGCCTGTTCTTTTTATATAACTTTATATCATAAGTCTTTTCCTTGTGTTAAAGTATAATTTTCTCTTTTTTTTTATAAGAATGGGGATTTTTTTTATTTTTATTTATTTTTTTTCCCCCAAAGTAGATGGTTATACGTCACAGCTGCACATCCTTCTAGTTGCTGTATGTGGGACGCGGCCTCAGCATGGCCGGAGAGGCAGTGCGTCGGTGCCCGCCCGGGATCCGAACCCGGGCCGCCAGCAGCAGAGCACACACACTTAACCGCTAAGCCATGGGGCCAGCCCCATAAAGTATAATTTTCAAAGACTTCACAGATGACTTTTGTGCAAATATGTTGTGGTGCAGACTCCACGACGGTCTCAATGATTCCTGCCTCCTACTGGTCGTGCCCTTGTATAATCCCCTCTGAGCAGGGCTGCTCTTATTGACTGGCTTCTAAGCGTCATGGAGGAAAAAGTTTTCCTCCACTCTCTTACAGTTGGTGATACGGAGCCTACGAATTAAACTGACAAAAGAGAAATTAACAGGAGAAAAGACAATTTTTAAATTTCCATACATATGCAGGAGCACACAGAAAAAATGTGACTCAAAGGGGCAGTTAGAATTTGGGACTTATATATGATCTTAACAGGGAAAGAGGAGATGGAGAAAGTGCACTTACAGGAAAACAAATGACTTAGGAAAGAGAAACGGGTCCTAAGGAGAATAGATGGGAGATAGAATTGCTTTGTGACAATGTCTGTTTAGGCGACCTCTTATCCTGGTGTTGACACTTCTCTCTGGTGATAAGGGTCAGTCTTCACTGGTTAAGAAACTCCTTGGAAAGAAGATTTATGACAGTTGAGTTCTTTTGGGAGGCTCTGCTTTTAGGCAGATAAGGGGAGTTCATGGGGAAAAGCCTCTTCCAGTTTCTCAAATGCCTCATTCTCAAATGCCTCAGCTCAAAATAATTTTTATGCTGGACCCCTTCATAAGGAATAGAATATGGCAGACATGATGATGTTACATCTGTATTAGGTTATAAAAGGACTGTGACTGTCACATGATGTGTTCCCTTTCTCTCTCTTGAATTGCTCACTTCTGGGAGAAGCCAGCTGCCATGTCATGAGACAGCCCTGTGAAGAGGCCCATGGTAGTGGTTTAGAAGCAGATCTTCTGGGACCTGTCAACAGCCACATGAGTGAGCTTGGAAACAGATCCTTCCTCAGTTAAGCCTTGGGAAGGCTGCAGCCTCCTAAGAGACCCTGACCCAGAACCCCCCAGCTAAGCTACTTGTGGGTTCCTGGCTTACAGAATTGTGACAAAATAAATGTTTGCTGTTTTAGCCACTAAGTTTTGGGGTTATTTGTTATGAAGCAATAGATAACTAATACAGGTCCTAAGGATTTTATTCAGCTAGTTAATTAACAAAGGAATCATTAGCATATTAAGACCAATTCAAATGAGAATTTGAAGAATAGATGAATAGAGAAAGAAAGACAGGCAATTAGAAATGCTGAAATAAATTTGCTAAGACACGCAAATCTGATTAATATCTTACAGGACAATAAAATGTAATGTTTCAGGTCATCTTTTTGCAGAGCGGAAATTAATTATATTTTTATCAGACAAAATTCACATGTGTTTCTGTGGACAAGAATCTTTTGCATTGCCGTATGTTTGCTACAATTTAACTTCCCGAAGAACTGTAAAATAGCATAGTTAGGAGGGGATTATTTTGTTTCTCCAACTCTTAGGACAGATACTTTTAAATGGTGGGCAAAAGGAATAAAAGGAAAAAAATGAACAAATTAGAGATAATGTAGAGGAGGCATTTAGGATGATGCCTAATGTGTTTGGGACACAAAAAATGGTAGCTATTATTGGCTATTACTCAAATGCTTATCAGGTGAGAAGCAATGTTGCATGGGCTCTGGTGGCCATCTAACATTTCAATCCTGGCTTTGGTACTTATTAGCTGCATGACCTTGGGTGAGTTGCTTAGATTCTGTGTCACATTTTGTTCGTCTCTACAGTGGGGATAATAACAATAGTGAATTCATGCAACTATTGTGATAATTAAATGAGATAATGTATGTAAAGTGTTCTGAATGACATCTGGCACATAGTAAATGCTTGGTCACTATTATTCCAGAATAAAGCACTTTCACATATATTTTATAATATTCACAAAGACCCATTAGGGTTTTTCTTTTCATTCTTTTAATTGAAAAATTTCAAACATATACTAAAGTAGAGAGAATAATATAATCTCTGGGTACCCATCACCCAGCTTCAACAATTATCAACACGTGGCCAGTCTTGTTTGAACTATATACTCACCCACTTTCCCCCTACACTCGGATTATTTTGAAGCAAACCCCAGCCATCATATCATTTCATTCAGTAGGTATCTCTAAAAGATTAAGTCTTTTAAGAGTTTATTAACCTCTTTTAATAGGTAGATTAACTGAGGCTCAGTGAAGTTAAGTATCATTCCCAAAGTGACCCAGCTGGTAAGAGTACTAACCAAAATTCAAATACAAGACTGACTTCCATTACATTGCCGTTTACTAACTGATAGAAATATCCACGATCTGAAGGTTAGGCATGAAAACTCTAAATTTCAATAATAAATCTTAGCATTGTAAAACTTTAAAGGAAATCAGAATAGAATAAAAGTATAAGCATTCAACATTGAGCAGCAATAGACCATAGATTAAGTTCCTTTGGATTTATTTTTTCTGTGGTTGAAAGGATTTATCTTGATCTTGAAGCCTTTCAAGCGTGAAGTGTGAAAGCAGGGTATCAGTTTTTCAGATTTTGTGCATGGTGAATAACTGAGCAAGTGGGTTTTCTCCAGCTTCCAGCACTAAAATAAATACCTCAGCGCTTGCTTGTGGTTTGTCATACTTTCAAAAGGAAATACTATATTCCTAGCAATGTGATTATTTAAAAGGAAGAGTATGCAGGCAGAAACGGCAGGTAGGAAATTAAAATTACAGTGCCCAGCACCATAAGAGCTTTCAACAAGTGTTAATTGATGATGAAAATGATAGTAGTCATAATGATGAGGTTGACACATGACATATGAACCACACGAAGGAGCAGGAAAACAAGTCAGTCATATGTCTGTAAATAACAGCTTGCAAAGCAGCTTTGGAGCTTGCCTGAAGAAAAGGCTGAAGAGGTGGTATGCATATCTCAGGACCTAAAGCCACAGGCTTTGGAGCCAGCAAGAACTGATCCCCTACTACTAGATGTGTGACCTTGAACACATTACTTAACATCTCTGAGCCTCAGTTTCTGCATTTGTAAAATGAGGATAATAGTATCTATTGCACAGTGTTGTCAGGAGGATTAAATGAGATCATGTGACTGACTTATGATTATCAAAATTATTTGGGAGTTACCAGATGTCCCTCAAGCTTGAGAAAATGGAGGAAGTAAGATTGCTTCTCAGAAGCAGAGGAAGGAGACTGAAGGGTTCTTAGGCTGGCAATAATGTATCTAGAGAAAGACTGGAACATTTAGGAGGGAGAGTAAACATCCCAGGTTCACCTGGTAACCTGATGAAGATCTAGCCTCCTGGGTTAAGTTTGCCAATGGAGAGAAATGAGCAGGGATTCAGCCTTCAAGTGTGTTAAGTCCTGTGGCAGTGATGTCTTTGGATGACCGGATTAGCATTTGGCTCCTGTGTATTTTGGGTAGCCTGAGGCCTTTCACAGGAAAGGACAGGTCAAGCCAGACTTACCTTAGACTGTGTGGGAACAAATCACCTAGAGGTCCTATTTAAATGCAGATTTGGATTCCTTAGGTCTGGGGTGGGGCCTGAGATGTTCCCAGGTGACACTGATTCTGCTGGTCCCTAGACCACACTTTGACTGACAAAGCGGCATCAACACACTACCACTTCCAGTTACACCTCTACTTTCAACAAGGGTTCATCAGTAACATTTATCATCCTCTCTTTCTTTAGGGGGTCATAGTTTCCAATTCAGAACCTAATGCTTGCTGCCCAAGCACTCTACATCTAGGGGCTGGAGCAAGACTTTGACTTGTTTCCTTCGTTTTGTTCCTTATACCTAGACAGAGGTCAGGATGGGGCAATAACTGTTGTTTAAATCTCCCTCTTTCTAATCCAGGGCCAGTCCAGCAAGGGCAGTGGCTCAACAGCTGCTTTAGCCAGGTATCCTGTCTGAGGTAGACTGAGGCTGAAAAAGAGAAAAGGGTGTTGAACACAGGTCCTAGGGGAAGCCCAAAGGCAAAGCAAGGGAAGCTAAAGCAAAACTGGCTGGGTAAGTGCGAAGAGAACCGGGGAGGGTAGTGAAGAGATGGTGCTGATTGCTTCCGAGTTGGGAGACCTCAGCTTATCTGGTAGACTCTGAGCTGGTGGTTAGCATGATGGTACCATCACTCCTGTTACAGGCAAGGCTAAATTTGAATCAGAGCCCACTTACAAGCCATATTCAGACTTGAGTTTGCTGAAATAAGGGACAAGCACTGCAGAGCTTTTGAGGGTATTTTATTTCCCAGAAGTCTGATTTGCTCATCTGAGAACTGAGAGAAATAAATTAAAATAAATGGATTATATAAAACTTAATTATAGGCAAGATTAAAATTCATCTATAATCTTTAGATGAACCTTGTTATACAAGAATAAAGTACAACATGTCAGAGGAAAATTAATTATCACTTTGTTAATTATCAAAAACCTTCAAGTCTTGAAAACTTGTCCCTGTGGTTTTTCTCTCATAAGGGAAATCCTGTTATAATTCTTAAACCCAAATAAAGGCACTTTAATATCCCCTTTTCTTCTGCATGCTAAGTGTCTTATTGAATTATAAAATTGGAAAATTTTCATCTTTCAGAAAGTTTTACTTAATTTTTTCACACCCCACAAATAATGTTTAAAGCTGTTCAAAGTTTTAATTATTACAACCAACAATATAAGATACAAGCTTGTAATCTCTTGAAGTAAATCATAACAAATGCAAGGACTTTATCTCTTTCAAAGGGAACTGTCTAAATAAAGGAAGAAAATTGTATTAAACTAAGCATAAGATTGTTTGCTGCCACGTCATAACGTAGTTGTGTAGTAGGCACAGAATGGCTTGGGGTCTGGCAAACAACAGAACACAGTCCTTCATCGCATAGTTTTGACTTTGATCTTAGCTAGATGTCTAACTTTGGTAAGCCACTTTATCACTATTAGCCTCATTTTCTCCTCTGTAAAGAAGGATGTAGTTGGCATCCAGTCCCAACATTCCATTGATTCACTAGAAGTCTCCTTTTGATTGTGACAGCATTGAAAAGTATTTGCCATTTCCCACACCACTGAATGTCTTAGTAAGTGGAGACCCAGGGAGGTGAAGCAACTCACTCCCAGTGTTATAGGGGCAGAGCTAGGATTAAACTCCAGGAGGCCTGACTTCTAACTAGGGACACTTTCTACAATATCATGCAACTTAAAAGTCTTTCCAGGGCCGGCCCTGTGGCTTGGTGGTTAAGTGCGCGCGCTGCGATGCTGGTGGCCCGGGTTCGGATCCCGGGTGCGCATCGAGGCACCACTTCTCCGTTCATCCTGGGGCCGAGTCCCACATACAGCAACTAGAAGGATGTGCAGCTACGACATACAACTATCCACTGGGGCTTTGGGGGGAAAAATAAAATAAATAAAATCTTTAAAAAAAAAAAAAAAAAAAAGTCTTTCCAGAGATGAACTTCCCTGCTGTCAAAATGAAAATGCACCAAATAAACCACATAAGACGTTGGTCTAACATAATTTCCTCTAAGGAAATGGTTATTTTTCTGGATGGCTTAATACAAGTCATAACTGACTGATTATGGTCAGAGGTGTGGATGTAAATTATGCTAGAAACCACATGAAAGCAAGTCTAGTTCTCATATATAGTCAAAATGGCTAGTTTCAAGATTACACAGTACTGATCCTCTTGGTTTGTGAGTGACCTGAGGGCAGAGGCCATGCCTGGTCCATCTGTGTGGTTAACAAGGCAGGAAATCTGCAGCTAGGAGATCCTCCCAGTGGGGCAGGGCTGTGGGGCAAGGCTGGGGCAAATGAGCAGATCTGCAGCCTTAGGGAGGGGAACTGGAAGGAAGGGCACTCTCAGGAGGACAAAGCAAGCTGTGGAAGGAGATCTTACAATGGAACCCGAACAAGAGTCCGTCCTCTGCACAGGCACGTGAGTACAGATGTCAGGCATCTTCAGCAAAAGTTCCAAACAACTGGGGGATGTGGAAGGGGGTGGTGGTGAAAAAAAATAAACCCATTCCGTTTTTTGTAGATATACCCTGTCTCTCTCCACTCTTCTTTTGAGAAAGTTTTAACATTGTTATATACTTAGCATTAGTGTACCTGAACATATTACTGGAAAATGAATAAACTAGATAGCAAGATTATTCACATATTTTTATATCATATTTATATAACACTTAATATGTGTTATAAGTAATTTCCAAATAAATATTAAGGCATTTAATCCTCATGACAACTCTACGAGGTAGGTACTATTGTTATCCCCACTTTACAAATGAGGAATCTAAGGCGCAGAGAGGATAAGTAACTTGCCCAAGATCATACAACTAGTAAGTAGCAGAGCCCAGGTCATCTTCTCCCAAGTCCATGCTTTGCTTTCTCCCTAAGAAAGCACCACAAAGCAAGTGGTGAGAGTGGATATTTGTCCTTTTGGCTGCTTGGCTCCTGAACCCACTTCTCTGCTAGGGGAATCTTGGTGAGACTTGAGAGAGGCAGAGTCACTTTCCACTCTAAAGACTGAAAATGGCAGATACTCATTTTCTAGCACATGCTCAGCCATTCAGATGCACTAACTAGTTTGAATCTGGAGCTAATGATAAACAAAGGAGAAGCCACAGAAAATCCTCTCTGGAGGCGGTGGTAGCTGCAGTGGGCATGGCGCTGGAATTGGTTTAGGCACCACAGAGAGAGTAGAGTGTTAGTGGTAGGTGGGTGTTGGAGGCTGACTGCCTGGCTTTGAATCCTGGCTCTAACCTTTAAGAAGATGCCTTTTCTTGGAGAAGATGCACAAATTTGTGCTTCAAATTTCTCATGTGTAAAATGAGAATAATAATAGTACTATCTTTCAGATTATTGTAAGAATTATACAGGACAACAGAGGTAAAACATCGCATCTGGAACAGAGTAATCTCTCAACATAGGTCTGCAAGTGTCATTTGCTTAAGCATCCTATTTTACAGATGAGGAAATTGATGCAAGAGAGGGCAACCTGTACAAGAACATGCCGCTATAAAGTGAGGGAGTTTAAGTAGACATAATTCAGTTCGCTACAACAACCATCTAATGAATGCTTACTATGTCAGGAATTTAGAGCATCTGGATTTCAGCAAGCCAGCTAACAAGGTCTTTCACGGTCTAGTTGGGCCAGTGAATCTTCATACTGGTTGAGTTAGCCTGGTCTCTGCATGTCACATTATAAGAAACAAACCTATTAATCAAAATGTAATTAGAAGTGGAAAAAATACAGAGAGAAAAATCTTTAAATTTCCCTCTCCTTATCTCTGCCACCCGCAGTACCCGCAGTACCCTTATGGCAGCTGCTCCCTGACTTTCCCCCTCACCCTCAGCTTTGAACACAAAACCACCCAAATCTAGTCTGTGTAGCTGGAGACTCCTCTGCCCCTAGCCTTTCCTTCAGTCTCTCTTCAACATTCTCCAGCAAGAAAACTTCATCTTTTAGATGCAGATTCCTCATCCCGCATCTGACTCTACTCTTTGCCTTGATTCTGCGGTGCAACAGCCTGGAAACCAGGCTGGAAAAACCAAACTCTCCTTAGAGGGCAAGAGAAAGGGAAGGTTTTGAGTACATTAATAATTTTTGTAATCATCACCCAAGCAGGATACATGTAGCACCGAGGGAAAGAGAATTTCACAGAAATCTCAGGGCAGCCATCCTTCAGGATGCATGGCTAGCCTGGGGCTAGGTTATTTTATTATCCCTTGTTATTTATTACCCCATTATTAATGGGATTTTTTTGTCTCTCTTATCTCTGTTTCTCTTTGTGTGTCTTCTCATATCTCCCCCTGCTGCCAACCAGTGAATCTTTCAATATTTTCTCAAATTTCAGATTTCAGAAGTAGAGCCAGATTAATTTAAGTAACTTTCATTATGCCCATTGGTCAGAGCTTTGACTGCTGAGCAATCTCATAGGTCACAGGCAAGTCGGTGGGTTTGTGGTTCTTGAATCAGGTCCCATGGCTAGTCAACCAGTAGCCACCTCTGTTTATGGAATAGCTTGGCTCCTACACCTTCCCTCAATAGAGGGCTGGATGAGGCAGCTTCCTCAGAAAACGACGGTGGGTGTGAAGCTAGAGATGTAAAGAAGCAGAGGCTGCGTGGAATCTCTTCCAGTGGCTGCCGTGACCACAGCTCCATCCAGTTCCCAGAGGTAGCAGTGGCAGTGGATCCAGAGGCAAGCGTCCAGTGTCATGTTGGGGGATCCATGACACAAGCTATAGTGTTTGGGCCTAGTGGCCGCTGTGGTGTCTTCACCAGCTCAGCTCTAGGGTATGCTTTTGGGCTTGGTTCCTGGCTGCAGAACCACCAATCCTGGTTTCCCAGTCCTCCTAGAGATTCTGTGAACCACCAATATCCTTTTAATAAAGTTATTTTCTGCTTAGCTCAGTTGATTTCTGTTGCTTGTAAGTGAGAACCCTGACTAATTCGGAGAGTAGTTATTGCAGGGATCAAAGGGTCAACAGTTAGTTTTGCTGGCCCTATCTGTAGCCTCCCCACACCACTCCCAAGTCCATGAGTCTAAGTAACTTGCCCAGCTGGTGGCATAGCCATTACTAAAACCTGTAACACCTCTCTAGTAGACCTTCTGATTCTTAGCCCAGTTGATCTCCTTGTGAACATTCTTGGGGACCTCTACCGCTGCCTTCCACTTGGGAGTCAACTCATAGTTTCCTTAACTTATACTTATAGTATGTGCTTTCTTATGATTCTCAGTTTCTTGAACTTCCGGGATCTCAAATTCCATCTAATGGGTCTGAAATCCAACCTGTTAGGTGAGAAGGAGTGAGAGCTATCACACAAATGGAAGAGTTGGCCTGAGATGGGAGCTTGGATGAAGTATTCACTGTTAATGGGGAGGATAAAGCATATAGGTAGATAGAGATATAGGTCAGTTAGCAGATTTTATTTGTGAGAGGATGCGGAAATTCTTTTTGATTCCTTCAGTTTTCTCAGCGAAATAAAAAGAAATGTATTAGCCAAGAGCGGGCGTGGGAAAGGGTGTTAGAGGTTTGAGAAGGAGGAGGAGTTAAATGATGTTAGAGGAGTGGGTCAGTGAATTGTTTAGGGAAATTAGCAGGCTTGCTGAGTGCCACTGAGGCCCACTTGAGGACTGAGGTCAGAAATTTAAAATCAGATTAATTTAGCAAGATTATATATTTTTCTCCAGCCATGCTCATACAAGATAACTGTAATTCAAAGAATTAAGGAACTGAGAAACTAAGGTGTTGGATGGATCAGCTGTGTGTGTGTGTATTCACAAATAGGAACATATATATACTTTTCTGTTTCTTTTTTCATTTAACAATATATATTGGTTATTACATATCAGACTCCTTATACCTTTTATTGGCTGCAGAGTGTATGGGTGTGCTCGTCTCTGCAAGGAAATGGAGGCCCAGTGGTGAACAAAATTCATTGGTAATGTCTTAACTTACTTTTCTCTCATAGATCCATGAAGTGTGGGTGCCAGGAGTTGCATAGGCCCATGTCCTCTGGCTGAGTGAGACAACTTCCAAGTAATGTAGAACACTGAATTGTTGATTATTACTAAGCATAGTTTTAAATGTATGTAGTTTTGCTTCTTATTTTTATATGCTATAGAGCGTCTATGACTTTGGGTCATGTTAATAAACATGTTCACTTTTGCCACTTCAAGAAGTTGAAAAATAGACATATAAGGCTGTATAAAGTTGTATCATATGTGTTTATGAGCTTTGCTAGTCTGCTAAAATGCTCCTGTACAACAAGTAGTTCTCATTTATCCATCTCCCCAGTTTTCTCTGTGCAGAAGTTAGTTACTTTATGGGCCGGCCCTGTGGCTTGGTGGTTAAGTGCGCGCGCTGTGATGCTGGTGGCCCGGGTTCGGATCCCGGGTGCGCATCGAGGCACCACTTCTCCGTTCATCCTGGGGCCGAGTCCCACATACAGCAACTAGAAGGATGTGCAGCTACGACACACAACTATCCACTGGGGCTTTGGGAGGAAAAATAAAATAAATAAAATCTTTAAAAAAAAAAAAAAAGAAGTTAGTTACTTTGGTTAAAAGTTAGTCAATATAAGTGGCTGAGACTATTCTAGGAATTATAGTAACAAAAAAATATAGTAACTATTATTTTTAGGAATAATAGTAACAAAAAAATACAACTGTGTATGTCTTTTTGTTTTTCGAGAAAAAAGAATAGTTTTTGTCCAAAAGCAGAAATTCTCAGGTTTTTGGTCTCCAAATTCCTTTACTCTTATATTTTTCATATTGGAAATCAAACCAAGAAGATTTTAGACTTTTTTATTGATTTCTTTAAAGTTAGCAATGAGGACTCCATTGCATGTTAACATAAATAACATCCTCGTATTATTAGGAAATAGCTTTTCAAATAGCTTTGACCTGAGACAGAATCACCGTCCTAAACATTAGTAAAGTGCCAGTTTATTCCAGAATATTAAAGAGCATAATGCAGGACAAAATTTAAAAGTTAATTTTATTGGCCTTGTGTCTTCTTAGTCCCTTTGGGCTGCTACAACAAAATACCACAGACTGGGTAGCTGATAAACAACAGAAATTTATTGCTCACAGTTCTAGAGGCTGGAAAGTCAAAGCCAACATGGTTGCCTTCTGGTGAGGGCCTCTTTTTGGTCCGTAGCGGGCACCTTCTTGCTGTGGGGGCTAGGAAGGGGCTAGGGATCTCTGTGGAACCTCTTTTATAAGGCACTAATTCCATTCATGAGGGCTCCACCCTCATGACACAAGCACTTCCCAAATGCCCCACCTCTTAATAGTATCATCTTTAGGGGTTAAGATTTTAACATATGAATTTTGGGGAGACACAAACGTTTAGACCATAGCACCTTGGCTTATACTACTTGAATTTGAAAAGAAGATATGAAATGGGCTAACATTTTAGTGAAGTTGACTCTGTCTTGGTGGGTTTGCTTTTATGATATTATTCCTTGAAGAGACCAATCAGGCACTTTGTGGCAAGTTGAGTACATCAGGCCTCTTCCATCCACTTGGGCGCCTCCTGGTATTCTTTTGCTCTATCATAACTATGAACAGTTACATGAAGCAAACCTGGACTGAGAAGGGTATGATTACCAATGGATTCAGATTCCTCAGAGATAAAAGATTGAGTTGCACTACCCGATAAGCCACCAAGACCTGCTGAGGTGGTTGGTAGCTGAGGGTGAGGGGAATTTGGAATACATAGTGGAGGAAGGAGAGGATGAGTACAGGTTGAGGCCTCAAGATCAACTGCAATGGATGCTGTAGTTCTTCCCACAAACCGTCCTCATTAAGTTTCCCCTCAAGAAGAGAGGCCCCTGGGCACCATGGAGGAGGTGCTCCCTGAACCTATATAGAGGAGTAGATCTGCATGGTGCAATGGATAGACTATAGCAGCTATGAGAAAGTGCCTCCTGGGTCCCTGACTACAGGGAGCACAATTGACTGTGGGCCCAGCCACTGTGCTTGGAGATTCATCCCTATGTTTGTGCCAAGGCCGTCCTCCCTAGTCAGTGACTGAACACAGCAAGGATACTAAGGGAAGCCCCTTCTTGGGAGACTTGTTGCTCTTCTTATGGTGACTTCAGCTGGAAGACTACCTGATGGCCTGGTAAACTTTTCTTAGAACTGCATAGCAGTCTAAGCACTCCACCCAAACTTCTTTCCTTCTTTCTCTCCTTCACTCAGGGTCAGATTTGCATCGTAATCCGACAAATCTCCCAGCCTTCTCTGGCTCCCTACCCATTTTCTCTCTCATAGACATTTCCCTTAATAAATTCCTTGCATGTTTAATCCAGTCTTGATGTCTGCTTTTCAGAGGATCCAGGAAACTAACTAATTACCAATCATCCATCCATCTATTTATACAAAACCATGAGTTTATAC
The DNA here is from genome assembly GCF_057802395.1 of Ceratotherium simum simum. Lineage (NCBI taxonomy): Eukaryota > Metazoa > Chordata > Mammalia > Perissodactyla > Rhinocerotidae > Ceratotherium > Ceratotherium simum. The sequence continues at coordinate 13,168,666 of NC_141906.1, read as the reverse complement.
TGATTCCTCCAATTCCATTATAATACCATAGGGTTTATTCTGGCCTTCTTGCTTTCCGTATTTGAACTTTTTTCTGACTGTGAGAAATCTAGAAATTACCTACATATATTTACTAATTTTCTCTATCCTAGAATACACAAAAGATAGTTTCAGAATTACTAACTTGTTCCATGGCAAAAAACAAACTGACTAACTAAAGTTTAATATTTGCTTACAGATTTTTTTTGGATTTGACATCAAAAGCAAAGCCAACAAGCACAAAAATAAACAAGTGGGACTATATCAAACTATAAAGATTCTGCACAGCAAAGGAAACCATCAACAAAATGAAAAGGCAATCTATGGAATGGGAGAAAATATTTGCAAATCATATATCTGATGAGGGGTTAATCCAAAATATATAAGGAACTCATCCAACTCAACAGCAAAAAAACAAATAACACAATTAAAAAATGGGCAAAGGGCCTGAATAGATATTTCTCCAAAGAAAACATACAAATGGCCAACATGTACATGAAAAGGTGCTCAACATCATTAATCATCAGGGAAATACAAATCAAAAACATGATGAGATATCATCTCACACCTGATAGAATGGCTATTATTGAAAAAGAAAATAGTGTTGGCGAGGATATGGACAGAAGGGAACCCTGGTACGCTGTTGGTAGGAGTGTAAATTGGTACAGCCATTTTGGACAATAGTATGGAGGTTCCTCAAAAAATTAAAAATAGAGCTACCATATGATCCAGCAATCCCACTTCTGAGTATTTATCCAAAAGAATTGAAATCAGGATCTCAAAGAGATAACTACACTCCCACGTTCATTGCAGCATTATTCACAACAGCCAAGATAGTTATCAACCTAAATGTCCATCAGTGGATGAATGGATAAAGAAAATGTGGTGTATACATATAACAGAATATTATTCAGCCTTAAAAAAGAAAGAAATACTCCCATTTGCAACAGCATGTGTGGACCTGGAGGACATTACCCTAAGTGAAATAAGCCATAAATGGAAAGACAAATACTGAATGATCTCTCTTATATGTGAAATATAAAATAGTCCAACTCATAGAACAGAGAGTAGAATGATGATTACCAGGGGCTGGGGAGAGGGGAAAATGGGAGCTGATGGTCAAAGGGTACAAAGTTTCAGTTATGCAAGATAAGTAAGTACTGGAGATCTACTATATGGCATAGTGCCTATGGCTAACAATACTGTATTGTATACTTAAAATTTGCTAAAAGGGTAGATCTTGGGCCAGCCCACTTAGCGGTTAAGTGCTCGCGTTCCGCTGCTGGCGGCTCGGGTTCGGATCCTGGGCGCACACCAACACACTGCTTCTCCAGCCATGCTGAGGCTGCGTCCCACATACAGCAACTAGAAGGATGTGCAACTATGACATACAACTATCCACTGGGGCTTTGGGCAGAAAATAAATAAATAAATAAAATCTTTAAAAAAAATAAAAAAATAAAAGGGTAGATCTTATGTTAAGTGTTTTTACCACACACACACAATATTAATAATAATAAGAAGAAGGAGAATAAAGAGAGTGGGAGGAAACTTTGGGAGGTGATAGATATATCTGTGGCCTTGATGGTGGTGATGGTTTCATGGGTATATATTTATCTCCAAATTCATCGTGTTATATACATTAAATATGTACAGCTTTTACATGTCAATCGTACTTCATTAAAGTAGCAAAAAAAAAGTAAAATAAAAAATATATTTGCTTATAGTTCTTTTGGTCTTTAGCCCAAGTATATATATGCAAAACACCGTGTTCAAAAGTTACTTGGATTAGTTCTTTTATCTTTGAATTTTGACCATAATCTGTGGTTTGACCTAAATCATGATTTCAGTTAAGGGCTAATTCGATAGCCAAGGAAAATGCCAAACCAATCCATAGCCCAAAATGGAACCCATATCTAAGATCAGACTTGCTGACCAGTCCAAGCACTTCAGTTCAGAAATCAGCTTACAATCCAGTCGGAATCCCAAAGTGCCATCTCAATACAATGTGTTACCCAGAGTTGTATTGACATAGACAACCATGTTGTCCTCAGCTAAGAGGTCAGCCCAGCTCAGAACATAGTTATGTGCCAGTCCAGCTTGACATAGAAACCAAATCACTCCTGACTAACCCAGATTAGAACCAAAGTCTGGTTTAGGATGGCCCAGAGCCCAGAATATGATAGCTCATTCCCAGACTCATTCACTCATTATTTATTCAACAGTATTTATTGTAGGCCTTCTAGGTTCCAGGCACTGTGGTAGGTATTAATGCTTATCTGGACATGCGAAGATTCCTAAGAGGCTTGTGTCACCCTAGCAGCCTAAATGCAGGGTCCAGCTCCTCTTCCTGTTGTAGTCAACACTTCCAGACTAGCCATCTGATAAACTCTCTAGATTTTTTTCATGACCTCATATTCTGCTTCATTCCCTTATGACAACTTTTTATTACATAATAGCATGTCCCATCATGGCCCCACCCATAACCTGTTGACCTAGTAGACTTCTATACCTACTTATGACCATTCATTCAACAAACATTTATTAAATGTCTTTAGATTACCAGGCCCTAGAGACATGAAAATACTGCCTTCAAGTAACTCATAGTCTTTAATTCTACCAAAGGTGATAAATAAATTTTTTAAAAACCCCCTGCAGTTGTATAATAAAGATATAAATTCTTTAATAAAGGTGTCTTCAAGATTCTATGAGAGCCTAATGGAGGAGTTGTTTCTTAGTGCTAGGAGGGCATGGTTAGGGGAAGTGATTTTTCCACTGTTCTTTGAAGAATGACTAGGAGTTTGGTGAGAGAGAAACACATTCCAAGAAAAGAAGCAGTCTGAGCCAAGGCATGCAGGCAGTTAGGAGAATAGGATGCTCCAAGGACAAATAGTTGGTGAGGTTATGGAATACATAACTTATCCTTTGGAGACATAATGGTTTATACCACTTGGGGATAATGAGAATTGTTCTAAGCCCTGACCCAAGGATGTTTGACACTGAGGATATTTATAAACATATAAGAAGAATACACCAATATTAGTGAATTTTCTTGGAAGGTATCTTATGAGTTAAATTACATTGATCCAGTTTAATTCCTTGATTAGGAAATCAAAGCTTTCAAATACATAATGGGGGCAAAATGCTCTGAGGTCAGAATAGCAGGATCAGAAAGAATGTTCTTGGGATTAAAATGGCAGGATATAAATATCCTGCTGCTTCCATCCTTGTCACAATGGATTTTCCAAGGCATGCATACCTTCTTATGTCATAGATTACCTTCCTCTCCTTTGATGTATTTCTTCAACATCCCCTCACTTCTTTGTTATGTGGAATTCCCCAAACCAGTGTCACTGACTTCAATGTCTATAAGTGCTAGGTGGGTAATGTGAGTACACCTGGCTACATGGGGACTGTGGTAAACTAAGAATATCCGCCTTGTCCAAAGAGAAAAGCTGTTACTTTGCTCCAGACAGCCATTGCCATGTAGGAATGCAGACTAATGGTTGTCAGAATTCCAACAGTTTCAAGAGAAGCCAGAAGTTCTGATTTTTATTATGGTAACTCCCAATTTGGCAACTAATTGGAAAAAAACCCAACCCTGTATGCAGGCCAACAAAATATGTCTATTGGCCTGATTCCACCCCTGGGCACTAGTTTGCGATCTTTGTTCTAAAACTCTCCTACTTCAGTGTGATATCATACTTGAAGGAATGAAGGACCGTTCCATCTCCTTCTGACATCACTGAATTCCTAAATATGAACTCAACCCCCCTCTTCTTATGAAGTACTATTTTGCACCACCCTCTGGTGATTTCAGAATTTGCCTACCCTTTTAAGTGTCAAGTTTTACCTCTCTCCTTGTGATATCATGAACTATACCAACAATATTCCCCTCCACTCTTGATGTTTGCCTGGCCACACATTTTATGATATCATGAATTTCCCTGTCAACTTGGAATGACAATTCCTCCATTGCAATCCTTTGCATATTTCTTTGTATCATCCCCTTGTGACATCACATGTTAACCTCATCCTAGAACTGCAACCTGGGATGGGCAGTGGGAAGATACAATCAGTATGGCATCACAAAAAGATGAGGTTGTTTGGGAAAGTTCATGATGTCATAAGAAAACGTCTATGTTAACAGAGCTTTTAAAAAGAATCATAAAAGTTAGAGAAGGATGTTTAAATACTGTGATTTAGATCTCTTTAGAGTGAGTAAAATGTGTAAGCTCAGCTTTCCAAGCATTTCACATCAACTTTATCACAGTGAAATTTTTTAAAAATTTATTTTAATGAGGTCATAATAGTTTATAACATTGTGAAATTTCAGTTGTACGTTATCATTTCTCATTCACCATATATATGTGCCCCTTTACCCCTTATGCCCACCCCCTAACCCCCTTCCCCTCTGGTAACCATTAATCTGTTCTCTTTGTCCACGTATTTATCTTCCACATATGAGTGAAATCATACAGTGTTTGTCTTTCTCTGTCTGGGTTACTTCACTTAACATAATACCCTCAAGGTCCATCCATGTTGTTGCAAATGGGATGATTTTGTCTTTTTCATGGCTGAGTAGTATTCCATTGTGTGTGTATATATATATGTGTATATATATATACACACCACATCTTCTTTATCCGCTCGTCAGTTGTTGGGCACTTGGGTTGCTTCCACATCTTGGCTATTGTGAATAATGCTGCAATGAACATATGGGTGCACAAGTCTCTTTGAATTGTTGATACCAAGTTCTTTGGATAAATACCCAGTAGTGGGATAGCTGGGTCGTATGGTATTTCTACTTTCAATTTTTTTGAGAAATCTCCATACTGTTTTCCATAGTGGCTGCCCCAGTTTGCATTCCCACCAGCAGTGTATGAGGGTTCTCTTTTCTCCACATCCTCTCCAACATTTGTTGTTTTTTGTCTTGGTAATTATAACCATTCTAACAGCAGTAAGGTGATATCTCATTGTAGTTTTGATTTGCATTTCCCTAATGATTAGTGATGTTGAACATCTTTTCATGTGCCTGTTGGCCACCTGTATATCTTCTTTGGAAAAATGTCTGTTCATATCCTCTGCCCATTTTTTGAACGGCTTGTTTGTTTTTTTGTTGTTGAGTTGTATGATTTCTTTATATATTTTGGAGATTAACCCCTTGTTGGATATATGATTTGCAAATATTTTTTCCCAGTTCATGAGTTGTGTTTTCGTTTTGTTCCTTATTTCTTTTGCCTTGCAGAAGCTCTTTAGCCTAATATAGTTCCATTTGTTTATTTTTTCTTTTGTTTCCCTTGCCTGAGTAGACACAGTATTCGAAAAGATCCTTCTAACACTGATGTCAAACAGTATACTGCCTATATTTTTGTCTAGGAGTTTTATGGTTTCATGTCTTATCTTCAAGTCTTTAATCCATTTTGAGTTAATTTTTGTGTATGGTGAAAGATAATGGTTTACTTTCATTCTTTTGTGTGTGGCTGTCCAGTTTTCCCAACACCATTTATTGAAGAGAATTTCCTTTCTCCATTGTATGTTCTTGGCTCCTTTGTCAAAGATTAGCTGTGTGGTTTTATTTCTGGGCTTTCAAATCTGTTCCATTGATTTGTGTGTCTGTTTTTGTACCAGTACCATGCTGTTTTGATTACTATAGCTTTGTAGTATATTTTGAAGCCAGGGATTGTGATGCCTCCAAGTTTGTTCTTTTTTCTCAGGATTGCTTTAGCTAATTCGGGGTCTTTTGTTGCCCCATATGAATTTTAGGATTCTTTGTTCTATTTCCGTGAAGAATGTCATTGGGATTCTGATTGTGATTGCACTGAATCTGTAGATTGCTTTAGGTGTATAGACATTTTAACTACGTATATTCTTCCAATCCATGTGCATGGAATATCATTCCATTTCTTTGTGTCATTGATTTCTTTCAGTAATGTCTTATAGTTTTCATTGTATAGGTCTTTCACCTCTTTGGTTAAATGTATTCCTAGATATTTTATTCTTTTTGTTGAGATTGTAAATGGGATTGTATTCTTGAGTTCTCTTTCTGTTAGTTCATTTAGAAATGCAACTGATTTTTGTCAGTTGGTTTTGTACCCTGCAACTTTGCTGTAGTCGTTGATTATTTCTAATAGTTTTCTATTGGATTCTTTAGGGTTTTCTTTATAAAAAATCATGTTGTCTGCAAACAGCAAGAGTTTCACTTCTTCTTTTCCAATTTGGATACCTTTTATTTCTTTTTTTTGCCTAATTGCTCTGGCCAAAACCTCTAGGACTATATTGAATAGGAGTGGCGAGAGTGGACATACTTGTCTTGTTCCTGTTCTCAGAAAGATGGCTTTCTGTTTTTCCCCATTGAGTATGATGTTGCCTGTAGGTTTGTCATATATGGCCTTTATTATGTTGAGGTACTTTCCTTGTATACACATTTTATTGAGAGTTTTTGTCATAAATGGATGTTGGATCTTGTCAAATGCTTTCTCTGCATCTATTGAGATGATCATGTGGTTTTTATTCCTCATTTTGCTATTAATGTGGAGTATCACATTGATTGATTTGTGGATATGGAACCATCCCTGTGTCCCTGGTATAAATCCTGCTTGATGATGGTGTATGATCCTTTTGATGTATTGCTGTATTCTGTTTGCCAATATTTTGTTGAGGATTTTTGCATCTATCTTCATCAGGGATATTGGCCTGTAATTTTCCTTCTTCATGTTGTCCTTGTCTGGCTTTGGTACCAGGGTGATGTTGGCCTTATAGAATGTGTTAGGAAGTGTTCTGTCTTCTTCAATTTTTTTGTAATGGTTTGAGAAGGATAGGTATTAAATCTTCTTTGAAAGTTTGATAGAATTTTCCAGAGAAGCCGTTTGGTCCTGGACTTTTATTTTTTGGGGGGTTTTGATTACTGTTTTAATCTCTTTACTTGTGGTTGTTCTATTCAGATTCTCTATTTCTTCTGGATTCAGTTTTGGGAGGTTGTATGAGTCTAAGAATTTATCCATTTCGGGCCGGCCCCGTGGCTTAGCGGTTAAGTGCGCGTGCTCCGCTACTGGCGGCCCGGGTTCGGATCCCGGGCGCGCACCGATGCACCGCTTCTCCGGCCATGCTGAGGCCATGTCCCACATACAGCAACTAGAAGGATGTGCAACTATGACATAGAACTATCTACTGGGGCTTTGGGGAAAAAAAAAGGAGGAGGATTGGCAATAGATGTTAGCTCAGAGCTGGTCTTCCTCCTCAAAAAGAGGAGGATTGGCATAGATGTTAGCTCAGGGCTGATCTTCCTCACCAAAAAAAAAAAAAAAAGAAGAATTTATCCATTTCTTCTAGCTTGTACACTCTGTTGGCATGTAGTTTGTCATAGTATTCTCTTATAATCCTTTGTATTTCTGCGGTATCCATTGTAATTTCTCCTCTTTGATATCTAATTTTATTTATTTGAGCCTTCTCTCTTTTTTTCTTAGTGAGCCTAGCTAACAGTTTGTCCATTTTGTTTATCTTCTCAAAGAACCAGCTCTTAGTTTCATTGATCCTTTCTGCTGTTTTTGTGGCTTCAATTTCATTTATTTCTGCTCTAATTTTTATTATTTCCCTCCTTCTGCTGACTTTGGGCTTTGTTTGTTCTTCTTTTTCTCATTCTGTTAGGTGTAGTTTAAGATTGCTTATTTGAGATTTTTCTTGTTTTTTAAGGTGGGCCTGTATTGCTATGAATTTCCCTCTTAGGACCACTTTTGCTGCATCTCATATGAGTTGGTGTGGTGTATTTTCATTGTCATTTATCTCCAGATATTTTTTGATTTCTCCTTTAATTTCTTCATTGATCCATTGCTTGTTCAGTAGCATGTTGTTTACTCTCCACATATTTGTCACTTTCCTAGCTTTTTTCTTGTAGTTGATTTCTAGTTTCATAGCATTATGGTCAGAAAAGATGCTTGATATGATATCAATCTTCTTAAATTTATTGAGGCTTGCCTTGTTTCCCAACATATCATCTATCTTTGAGAATGTTCCATGTGCACTTGAGAAGAATGTGTATTCTGCTGTTTTTGGATAGAGTATTCTACATATATCTATTAAGTCCACCTGGTCTAGTTTTTGTTTAATTTTACTATTTCTTTGTTGACTTTTTGTCTGGATGATCTATCCACTGATGTAAGTGGGGTGTTGAGGTTCCCTATTATTATTGTGTTGCTGTTAATTTCTCCTTTTAAGTCTGTTAATAGTTTCTTTATGTACTTTGGTGCCCCTGTGTCAGGTGCATATATATTTATAAGTGTTAAGTCCTCTTGGTGGAGTGTCTGTTTTATCATTATATACTGCCCCTCTTTGTCTCACATTGCCTTTTTTATCCCCAACAACATGAAGATGTAAGATAAGTAGATGATTTTCCTTTCATTCATTCATTCAGCAAATATATATTGATTGCCTACTATATGCATCAGATACTGTGCTAGGCTCTGGGTAAATTGTGATAAACAAATCAAATATGGTCTATACTCTCATGGATCTTATAGTCTAGTTAGAGAGACAGACAAACAACAATTAAAGAAAGAAGTGCATATATATGTGTAAAGGAATTTCATATATATGTACATATATACATACATACACCATACTATTAGGGAGAATAATGGGAAGGGGGAGAGGGAAATTACTTTAGATTGAGTGGTTAGAGTGGGTTTTTCTGAGGCAGTGGCACTTGATTTGAGTTCTAATGGAATGAGAAGGATCCAGCCATGTAAAATGCAGGGGAAATAGTGGTTTACTAAAATGGGTATAGCTTGGGCAAAGTCTTTAGTTGGAGTTGGTTTCTGAGAACAGGAAAACCAACATGGCCAGGGAATAGTGACTGAGAAGCAGCGTAGTGAGAAATGAGGTTGAACAGAAAGACAAGAGTCATCATGAAGAGCCTTGATAGCTACAATGAGGAGTCTGGATTAGAAACATTGTTTTTGAGTAGATTAGTGCTATGTTTTAAAGATCACCCCTGACTACTGTGTGGAGAATGGATTATAGGGGATCAAAGTGGGAGTAGGACACTACTTTGGAGGCTATTTGCAGTATTCCCATGAGAAATGATGATGACTTGGACTGCGTTGGTAGCAGGAGAGAGAGAGAGAGAGAGAAGTATATTATGTATTTTGGAGGTACAATCAACAGAACCTGCTGATGGATTAGATACGTAGTGTGAAGGAAAACTAAGAATCAGGGATGACTCACAGGGTTTTGGCTTGAGCAACTGGGTACATACCATTTACTGAAATGAGAAAGAGAGAGTGCTGAACAAGTTCTTTGGGAAGCAGATGTTAAGACAGAGTTAGATGTGCGAAAAGTTTATCAAGGAATAACACTTGTAAAAGGAAAGAGATAGAAGTAGAATTCTGTAGGGGGAGTTTGCAGACAGTCATGCAAATCTGACAAAGTCTCTGCCAGCCCAGTGAGGAGCTCCAGAGCAAAGATTGCCAGTTAGTGGAGTTCTGTGTTGGACTAGGCTCTTGTACTACCACTTTCCTCATTCATTGGCTGGGAGCCTCCCCAAGAAGAGTACACCCTCAGTTATACCCCAAGAAGAGTGTAACTTTTGTTGTAAAGCTGAGGCAGACCCTGAAGTGGGTAACAGTTTAAGGCTATCAGCTAACCACACTCTTCATGCTGGGCTGTTAGTCCTTTTTTGAAGGGAGATGTGAGCAGCACATCTCCATGTGTCCAACAGGAAACAGCAGATAGAAAAAGATCCAAAATTTAGTTTTAGACAAGAGGGGGGCTAAAATAGTTAATTAGACCATTCATTCCTCAAATATTTATTGAGCTTCTGTAAAAGGCCATTCAAATGGAGATGTCATGCACGTAGTCAGAAGCAGTCTAGAGATCAAAAGATGTATTTGGGCCAGAGATATTTGAGAATTCACATATTCACTGGTTGGGATCACCCAATAAGAGACAAATGGTTTTTAATCCTGACAAGTATCACTTCTCTAGGGATTGTATGGAGGCAATTTGGGTTGTCACATTGAGGGACAAAGAAGATACTACTGGCATTTAGCAGTTAGGGTCTAGGAATATAAAACATCCTGAAATGCATGGGAAATCCTGCCCAATGAAGAAGCATCCAACAAAAAATGCCAATAGTGCCCTTGTGGAAAAATTGGCTGTAGACACAAAAGTGGTCCCAGAATCAAGCTTTGGGACATTCCAGCTTTTAGAAGTTGGGTAATGGAGAAGAAGCTGGCACAGGAGACTGAAAAGGAGTATCTAGAAAGGTAGAAAGAAAACTAGAAGAGAGTGTTGTCAGATACCAAGAGTGGAAAGTGTTTCAAGGAGGGAGAAGTCATCAGTAAGGAATGCTGCTGACCAGTTGAATAAGATGAGGAGAGAAAATTGTCCATTCAAAGGTAAGCTTAATAAGAGCAATCTCAGAGGGGTGGTGGAGGTGGAAGCCAGATTGGCATAAATTGAGAGTAAAAGGGAGGGGAGCAAGTAGAGAAAGGAACTTTTTAAAGGAATTCAAACAAACAATAAGTGAAGAAACAAGCTGGAGGGTGATTTGGGGTGAAGGAAAGGATTTTATTTCAAATATTATAATATGAAAGTTTTAAAGACACAGAAAAGTTGAAAGAATTTTGTAGTAAATATCACCAAATTCTATAATTAACATTTTACTACACTTGTTTCATCACATCTTCTTATCTATCCATAAGGAAGGGATTTTTAAGAATGGAAAACACTCCTATAGCATATTTGTATGCCTAGAGTGTGATTCAATAGCTAAGGGAAGATTAGTGATATAGGAAAGAAAGAGGATAGCCAAGTGAGAAAATGAAGTCCTTGAAAACTGGGTGAGGGGAACAGGATACAGAGCTCAGGTAAAGCAGTTGCCTTTTGTTGTTACAGAGGGAAGAAAGAGGAAATGGTTAAAGACTCATGTAGGTTTGTGGGTTTGATATTGGGAAAACATGGCAGATGCTACACTGTTGCCTAACTAACAGCTTAGACTCTCTTCTCTTGCTAATACAACCTAAAATTTGGCCCCAATGGCCCAGACTCAGAGGATTAATAGTGATCGGTCTAAGCCAGTCATAACCACTGCATTCCCCTTTGCCAGATACTACCTTTCCCATCATATCTTGCAGCTAAGAGAATGGCCATATAACCTATTTCTGGTCAATGGAACTTAAGGGTTATTTGCTGAGGGGGCTTCCGTGAAGGCTTTTCCTTTGCTGATGAAAGGAGAGGAAATTTCTCACATGAAAGGTCCTTTAGCTGTCCCCCCACCCCATGTTTTTCCTACTTTTGAATGGGGTCATGATTCATGATGTCAGGAAGTATGATAGCCATCTTTCAACCTTCAATAAGCTTGAAGATGAAAAGCCAGAGCTGGGAAAAAGAAAGAGGCTGCGATGATACTGCTTAGCAGCTGAACCAATGCCAACAACTACCTACCTTCAGCCTTATTTTTATCATAGAAAAATAAACTCCAATTCATTGAAGCCTCTGTAGTCAGGTTTTACGTCACTTTAGCTGAATACAGATACAGAATATGGGGGAAGTATGGTACCTTTTTTTCTGCTAAACACCTCTTCCTAGCTTGGTTCTGGTTACAGACTCTATTCCCCAGGCTGCAGGAGTAAATTCCTGACCTAAACAGGACTTAGATTCTTTGTACCGAGAATTTTAAACTTAAATAGGAACACCCAAAGACGGAAGGAGATAACCTAATTATCATGTCTAGAAAGAAGGCCCAAGATCTCCTGCCCCTGGGATTCTTTTCCCACTCATCTGTCCATTATCATCTCAATAAATCCCCTTTCTCTTTAAGTTAGCTGGCATTGGCTTCTGTTACTTTAAACCAGTGGTTCTCAACCAGGGGAGATTTTACTCCTCAATGGATGTCTAGCAATGTCTGGAGATATTTTTGGTTGACACAACTGGAGGTACGCGTTATTGGCATCTAGAGTGTAGATACCAGGGATGCTGCTAACATCCTAAACATACAGGACAATCCCCCACAACAAAACATATTTGGCCCAAAGTGCCAGTAGTGCTGCTGTTGAGAAACCCTGCTTTAAAACAACAGTTCCTTAACTTGCACAAGGAGATTCTCAAAAAAGCTGACTTAGGGTCAGCTGAAAATGAGTAGGAAGGAGGAAGGAGAGGTCTGAGGAGCAAGAAGAAGTATGGAATGGACTTTGAGGGTGTGGAAGAGAGAGTATGCTAGAGAAACATTGGAGGATTGCTGGGCAGTGGTTAGGGTCTGTCTGATGTTGGTGACTATGAATTTAGAGACATGGATCTAATGATATTTCTTCTGCAATGTAGAGCTATATTGGTTCAGACAAGGAGAAGGCATATTTTGGGTTCATCCAGGGCTGAGTTTTTGTCAGGTAAGAGCAACAGAAGGAAAGAAAGGCAAGGGAGTTGATGTTTGTATGGGACTTACTTTACTGATGAACCAGAGAAATCAAGCAGGATAATGAGGGAAGAAATAACAAGAGAGAATTGATAATAAAAACTAATGGGAAAGAGAAATTAAGAAAACCATCCCATTTACAATTGCATCAAAAAGAATAAAATACCTAGGAATAAATAAAGGAGGTGAAAGACCTGTACACTGAAAACTCTAAGACGTTAATGAAAGAAACTGAAGAAGACACAAAGATGGAAAGATATTCTGTGCCCATGGATTGGAAGAATTAATATTGATAAAATGTCCATACGACCCAAAGTAAAGTACAGATTCAATGCAATCTCTATGGAAATTCCAATGGCATTTTCCACAGAAATAGAACAAACAATCCTAAAATTTGTATGTGTTGACTGAAATAAAGAGTCTGGGTAACGGTTAATTAAAGAAGTTTATTCGATAGTCAAAGTGAGGAATTCGAATCCCGGGAAACAGTCCAACAGAGTATTCTGAGGAACTGCTCTGAGGTCTACAGGTCTGATGTAGTTTATATACTTTTTTAACAAAGCAGTGTACGTGCAGAAAGGGCTTACACATCTAATAGTCATCTACTTCAAGGATAACAAGAACTTTTGGTTATACATCACACAAGGCTTGTAATGTTGGTGTTATCTATGTGTGGAAGGAGGCAAGGACCAGGGTCATTACTTTTTCCCTCAATCTCTAAGAAACGCAGCTGGGAAACGTGAGAGCAAGATTCTCTCTTTCCTATTGCTGATTCATCCTGCTGGCATCTTCAGTCATGAGATGAGGGGTTGCAAGGTCATTTAGACACAGGCTTATAAGGCCTGCATGGCTGCTTCACAGTATAGCACGGATTTTTGTACTGACTTTAAGCCGACGCAGCTTGCTTGCTAGATTTGCCTGTTAGACAAGGGAGAGGAGTCCCAGTTTCGTTCATATACGTAACCACAAAAGACGCTGAATAGCCAAAGCAATCTTGAGAAAGAAGAACAAAGCCAGAGGCATCACACTTCCTGATTTCAAACTATATTACAAAGCTGTAGCAATCAAAACAGTATGATTTTGGCATGAAAACAGACACAATAGATCAATGGGACAGAATAGACAACCCAGAAATAAACCCACGTACATATGGTCAATTACTTTACAACAAAGGAGCCAGGAGTATACAACTGGGAAAGGACAGTCTCTACAGTGAATAGCGTTGGGAAAACTGGACAGCCACATGCAAAAGAATGAAACTGGACCACTATCTTACGCCATATACAAAAATCAACTCAAAATGGATTAAAGAAATGAACATAAGACCTGAAACCATACAACTCCTAGAAGAAAACATAGACGGTAAGCTTCTTAACATCAGTCTTGGCAATGATTTTTTGGATTTGACACCAAAAGCAAAGAAAACAAAAGCAAAAATAAACAAGTGGGATTACACCAAACTAAAAAGCTTCTGCACAGCAAAGGAAACCATTAACAAAATGAAAAGGCAACCTACGGAATGGGAGAAAATATTTGCCAATCATATGTCTGATAAGGGGTTAATATCCAAATATATAAAGAACTGCTAGAGGCTGGCCCGGTGTCGTAGTGGTTAAGTGCACACACTTTGCTGGGGGGGCCCGGGCTTCGGATCCCTGGCGCACACCAACGCACCGCTCGTCAACTGTGGCAGCGTCCCATATAAAATAGAGGAAGATGGGCACGGATGTTAGCCCAGGGCCAATCTTCCTCAGCAAAAAGAGGATTGGCAACAGATGTTAGCTCAGGGCTGATCTTCCTAAAAAAAAAAAAAATGCTAGAACTCAATAGCACAAAAACAAATAATCCGATTTAAAAGTGGTCAAAGGACCTGAATAGACATTTTTCCAAAGAAGATATTCAAATGGCCAACAAGAATGTGAAAGGGTGCTCAACATCACTAATCTTCAAGGAAATGCAAATCAAAACCACAATGAGATATCACTTCACACCTGTTAGAATGGCTATTATCAAAAAGACAAGACATAGCAAGTGTTGGTGAGGACGTGGAGAAAATGGGACCCGTGTACACTGTTGGTGGGAATGTAAATTGGTGCAGCCACTATGGAAAACAGTATGGAGATTCTGCAAAAAACTAAAAATAGGGGCTGACCCGGTGGCATAGTGGTTAAGTTCACATGCTCTGCTTCGGTCGCCTGGGGTTCATGGGTTCGGATTCTGTGCAAGGACCGACGCACTGCTTATTAAGCCATGCTGTGGTAGTCCCACATATAAAGTAGAGGAAGATGAGCATGGATGTTAGCCCAGGGCCAATCTTCCTCAGCAAAAAGAAGAGGATTTGCAATGGATGTTAGCTCAGGGCTAATCTTCCTCAGGAAAAAAAAAAAGAAAAAAATATTAAAAATAGAACTACCATATGATCCAGCAATTCCACTTCTGGATATTTATCTGAAGGAAATGAAAACACTACCCCCAATGAACATGGGGGTTCATATCTGCACCCCCATGTTCATTGCAGCATTTTTTACAATAGCCAAGACATGGAAATAACCCAAGCGTCCATTGATGGATGAATGGATAAAGAAATCTACATACATACAATGGAATATTATTTAGCCATAAAAAGAAGAAAATCCTGCCATTTGTGACAACATGGATGGACCTCGAGGGTATTATGCTGAGTAAAATAAGTCAGACAGAGAAAGACAAATACCATTCTCACTTATATATGGAATCTAAAAAAAAAAAACAAACAAAACCCACAGATACAGAGAACAAATTGGTGGTTGCCGAGGAGGGGGGTGGGAAGTAGGTGAAATGGGTGAAGGGCGTCAAGAGGTACTAACTTCCAGTTAGAAAATAAATAAGTCACGGAGATATAAAGTACAGCATGGTGACTATAGTTAAAAGTACTATACTGCATATTTAAAAGTTGCTAAGATTGTAAATCTTAAAAAGTTTCATCACAAGAAAAAAATTTGTAACTACAGTATCTGTGGTGATGGATATTAACTAGACTTACTGTGGTGATCATTTCACAATATATATGTATTGAATACGTAATATTGAAACATTATGTTGTACACCTGAAACTAATATAATGTTATATGTCAATTATATTTCAATAAAAAAAGAAAAAGAAAGAAAAAACCCTGATGGGATCAGGTCGATCCAGGGACCAGCAGCATTGGTATCACCCTAGAGCTTGTCAGAAATGCAGAATCTCAGGCCTCATTGTCGATCTACTGAATCAGAATCTGCATTTTAGCAAGACTCCTACCTGATTTGTATGCACTGAAAATTATTAAAGTGAAACCTCACTAAAATGGAGTCAGGAAACCAGAAGGGGGAGCTCTCATGCAGTACCACTCGATGTCAATTGAGTTGAAACACTGTCAGGTATAGACCCCAACAGAAGAATCATCAACAGGAAAGAATCATCAATTACAGGCCCCAACAGGAAAAGATGTACCTTGCATCTCGTACAAGGAATCGACTACCCAAGCAAAGGCCAATGAGAAACCATCAGTCTTGCTTTCCACCAATGGTCTTTCGTTTAAAACAACTCCTCCCAACTTCCTCCTACTTCTCTATAAAATAACACTCCTCTCCTTTGCTTGCTGGGCTTGCTTATGGCTTTTGCCATAGCTTGTTGTCCTGAATTGCAATTCCCCTGCTATTCCTGAATAAACCCATCTTTCTGGTAAAAGAACTGGCTGTTTTATTTTTAAGGTTGACAACACATTAAAGTTTGAGAAGCAACGGATAAGAGGATTTGATGAAGGTGATCGTTTTTGTACTGGGAATACTGAAAAGGTGATTCTGGGTGAATTATCTAGATCATGGCTTAGCAATTTTTTTCTGTAAAGAGACAGTAGTAAATATTTTTGGCTTTGAGGGCCAGACAATCTTTGTCACAACCACTTAACTCTGCCATTGTAGTAGAAAAGCAACCAGAGACAGTACATAAACAAATGAGTGTGGCTGTTGAGTATGACTGTGTTCCAATAAAACTATTTACAAAAACAGGCAGTTGGTTGATTTGGCCCGAGGGCCACAGTGTGTTGACCCTTGATCCAGACCTTAATAAAACTAGTAAGTCTTGGCCCCCAGGTAGAGTGTACGGTGGAGTTGCCTTGTTTCTGATGACTTACTGTCTCTCATGAGTAGGTACTACAGTCTCCCTTTCCCCTCTTCTGAGCAGAATGAAGAACTTGCCAGTTGATGTTCTGTGGGATCCTAGCATAAGTGAGAAGGGGAAACTTGATGAATTAGAAAGCCAGAATCCCCTTGACACCATTTTTTTTTTTCTGGAGTACCAAGAGATGTCATAGGAGGTAGGCTTCACATCAGCTGGTTCTCTGGAGTTGTTTCCCTTTTATTTTCTCCTGGCCTTTAGGAAACTCATTTTGAGCTTCTCAGCTAAGCCAAGGGAAATTAAGGACCACCTTGCTTAGACCACATTGAGCAATGGCCTCTCGATGGCAGTGGCAGTGGTAATCAGAGACGGGTTCAAAGGCAACAGGCTGGGGGTTGGTGGGAGGGTGGGGGGAAGAGAAATAATATCTATTGAGCATCTTCTCTCTGACACTTTACATACATCATTTGAATCCTAACAGTAAGTTCAGTATTATGATCCCAGGTTACAGATGGAGAAACTGAGACCACTATGTTATCGAACATTAAAATAGCACTTACTGTGTGCCAGGCACCACTCTAACTGCCTCACAAATATAAACTCATTTAATCCTCATGACTATTTGAGGTGGGAACTATTGTTGTCTCCATGTTAGAGATGGGGAAGCTTTGCTATGGAGAGAATTTAAGGAACTTGCCAGAGGACATTCAGCTAAGAAAGGTGGAGCTGGGTATTTAATCCAGCCAGGGCTGGGACCCAGTTCTGACTCTAAAGCCTTGTTTTTTCCCTTGTACAATGTAGCAGTATGTTCGTCAGTCCTCCTCCCCATCAGGAGATTCTCCACCAGTGCTAAGCCCCCAAGTTTTGGGCTTTACCTACTAAGTAAAGTAACATTTCTTTATAAGTCCCTCAGATCATAGGATGTTTCCAGGGCTCACTATCAACATTCCTATTTTTCTCTACCACAAAACAACCTTTATAAGAGATGCTGTTGCCTGCTTCATATGCACATGACATTCTGAAATATTTTCCTCAGGGATTTCTCCTAATCCTGCATCTTACTGTTTAATCTTTGTTTGCCCTGCCTTCCTTGTCTTTTCTTTTTCCTTCACTCCAGAATATTGCTGAGAATAACGCTGGCATCTCAGGCACCAAGCTAGTGTTCATTATCCTTTTCCTTTCATTGTATTGTTGGACTAATCCAATCTTCTCATTTTCCATTCTTCATCTCCATTGGATTACTATAAGTAATATAGACAGATTATTACAGATCTTTCAAGGCCTCCCCTTAAAGAGTCTATGCCAAATTTTAGTGCCTGGTTCAGGCACTGTGTATTTGACCCTGTGGTAGACAATGGGTAATAAAAATGTGGAAGATAGGTCCTGCCTTCAATGTGTTTACAGTTTAGTGTTTTCCACAGCATTGGGCTGTGGTACTTTTTCCTGATCTGACGCTAACATTGGCTACTAAGGATACACAATCAATACCCAAGTAATATTTCTCATGTTTTTCAAATGGAGCTCCTACACCATAACCTCTTGAATATCCTTTCTTTCTCTAGTGCTTTTACTCTTCAATCTACCCATTAGAACTGAATATGATGGGCCAGCCCTGTGGCGCAAGTAGTTAAGTGCGCGCGCTCTGCTGGGGCAGCCTAGGGTTCGCTGGTTTGGATCCCGGGCGCACACCTATGCACTGCTTGGCAAGCCATGCTGTGGCGGCGTCCCATATAAAGTAGAGGAAGATGGGCACAGATGTTAGCCCAGGGCCAGTCTTCTTCAGCATAAAAGGAGGGGGGTTGGCAGATGTTAGCACAGGGCTGATCTCCTCACACACACACAAAAAGAACTGAATATGATCATTTTCCTTACATTTGCCTCTGCTATTAAACCTTCAGTGGAGGTAGAGTCACAACATTCTAGGACTTTCATGATGATAAGGGAGATAGTTTGAGATTTTCATTTAGAGAAAATGGACAAGTGTTTCCTTCTGAACCTTAAAAAGGAGCTTAACCTCGAGGCACTATTCTAAGTATGTAGAGGAGAGGTGTATGAGAGTAAAGATTGCAGGTCTTGGAATCCAGAGATTTGAATTATAGTCTTAGCGGGGCCACTAATGCGAGAATGGCTAACATTTACTAAGCCCTTACTATGTGCCAGTCACTTTTCTATTGACATGGTATGCTGTAAGGAGGGAACTATTATTATCCCATTTTACAGACAAGGAAACTGAGGCACAGGGTTCTTAAGTAACTTGCCCCGAGTCGTAGAGTTGGTTTGAGATAAGTAGAGTCCGGTTTTGCAACATAGGCGGTCTGACTAGATTGGTGCACTTAGCTACAAGGCTCTATTACTTCCTGATAAAAGGAAGCTACCAGTACTAACATATACGCAGCAGGTTCTGTACTGGTTTTCTGGCATATTATCTGATCTTCACTAACACCTCCGAGGTAGATGATATGATTTTTTACAAGGGAGAAAACTAAAGGCCCAGAGAGGTGCTATTACCGGGCAGACTCAAGCTTTAAAACCAGCCTCGAGGCTCCAAAAGCTTCTCTAACCCTCGAGCCACGTATATCTTCGAGCCTCAGTTTCCCCATCTTTAAAATGAGGGTGTGGAGTAGATGTCTCCGTTCTATGGGGGGTAGGGTGTAGAGAAAAGAGACATGTCCGCAGACGGGTGGGAGAGAAGGTGGAGTAAAAAGCAATCGAGCCACAGTGGCTGAGAGCCCAGCGTGACGGGGGCGGGTGAGGCTACAAATGCGAGTAAGATTCCCGCCGTGGAGGAGGCCGGGGTGTTAGAAACGGGCGAAAACGGGCCTGACAGCTCGTCTCTGACCCAGCTGGGCCCTGCCGGCGCGGGCCAGCAGCCAATGGCGAGGCGATCCCTGGGTTTTGTCCCGGTCCCGGGACAGCACCTCACCCGCCCAAATCTCGCCGCACCAGCTTCTCCCCGAACGCTGGAGAAGGAAGGGGCGCGGCTTCCCCGCCCGCGTCACAGAGCGCCACGTCCCTCTTGGCTCAGCCTCCCCCAGGCTCCTACAGCCTCCCCGCCAGCCCGCGCAGCCTCGCCTCCGCCCCCGCCAATCGGCGCCGTCCGCGATCCCAGTCTGACCAACAGCGGAGGCCGGGGGGCGGGTTCTGTCGCCATGGCAGCCAGGGGGCGGGAGCGCGCGGTCGGCGGAGGAATAGAGCAAAGCCGCGGGCGGGGGCTGGGGGAGAGGGCTGCGCGCTGCCTGCGCTCTGCAGGCGGAGCCTCGCGTGCCGAGACCCGGCTAGGTAAGGCTGGTGGCCTCGAGGTGGGCGCAGGTCACCACGGGGGGAGGCTGGAGCGGGTCCTGAGATAAGGTTCAAGGCTTCGCTTGCCCTGCCCGGGCAATGAGGATGGTGGGGTCCGCACAGTGGGCGGACACGGGTCGGGGTTGGGGGGCTTCCAGCTGGAGCCTGAGGCGTGGGGTCCCTTCCCCCGCTCCACTCGCTGCAGGGCTTCCAAGCTTTCTTTGAGGTCGGTGAGGGTGGCAGGCTCTTGGCAGGGAGCAGGTGGGGGTGGGTGCAGGACCGAGACCCCGGCGGGGCTCCCCGCTGGCCTTGGCAGGTCACTGGGCGAGGCAGGTGTCCACTGGTGTGGACGGTATACCCATCAATTCCGGGCTGATGCTCACCACCATGCGCCGCCGAGCAAAGCTAGGCCCGTGAATCCTACTCTTCTGCCGGTTCTGTGACCGGCAACCCCTGACACTTAGGAGAGGAGAAAGTTCATGCCAGTTGTGGTATTGTTTTCCCTTAAGGGACAAATCATTAGTTGTGAGATGAGCTCTTTCAGTTTCAGAGTATGAGAAAGATGGTACTTCCTTGTTGCACCTGCTGAGTAGTAACTCAGTGAGCAAATGTGGTTATTGTTGTGGTTGGTGCTGGCAATGGTCTTGGATGGCAGTTATTTTATAATATTGAGAGAGAGACAGAGAGCGAGAAAATACGAACATGAACCATTGAACCATTATTCTTGTTTCTGGGAGACAGAATCTCTTGAAGTTCTCAAAGTGTCCACTAAACTCCTAAACTGGGTGATGTACATTTACGCAATTGAATAAGTAAGTGCTGCCAGCTAAGCCTTTTAGTAAGACTATTAAACCATGGATGAATATGAACACCAAATGATATATTATCTACGTTAAAAAAAGTTGGGGGGGGGAAGGAGGTTAAATGCAAATATTTTTGATAGTCAATTTTGTTTGAAGGAGATTGTGGACTCTCTCTATAAGAATTGAAAGAGCTGATGAGCCAGTTGCTTTAGGGAATTGGTTAAAAGTATGGCTAGTGGTAAAATAGATTTGGATCCGATAATCTATAGCTTCTTTTACGACCTATTTAAATTGTTTCCTAAGGCCTTCCCTGGTGAATTCTGTTGAATAATTAGAGTCAGGCAATATCTAGATTCTTGCATCTTGTCCCTCATAGAAATTGCCTCAAAATTTATCCTGATTTAAGCTGAGTGTGAGTTCTTATCTTATAAAACTTGAACAACAAGTTCAACAAATGTCAAACAAACATGTTTCAACAAATGTTCCTCAGTTGGTAGGGTTGAAAATTTTTAAAAAATATATGGAAATTTAGAATTAGAAATCTCAAATAATATCACTCTTGTTTTTAGGGTGAACATGGAAACTTCTATTTCTCACCTTGGTCTTTAAATTCTCCGCAATCTGGTCCAACTTTCTAGTATGAGTGAAAAATTCATTTGTCTCCTTGTAGTTACCTATGCTGTTCTCTTCCTCTATGCTAATTTTACCCATCTTGTAAGGGCCGAGTCTGTGTTGTGTTTACCTTTCTCTGATCTCCCGAGGTACTTACTGTTCATCTCACACATTTCGTATATATGCTTTCAGCATGCTTTTTGCCAAGTTGGTTCGTGCTCTGTAAATACGAGTTAAAATGAAATGCACAATTAAGGCAATGAGGGTACCTTTCAAAACACTGGTTATTGATTCTGGTCACTAATATAGAGTATCAGTAGCATGATCAACACCAGTTTCTTTTTGTTTTGGGATATGTTGTGTATCTCTATAGACATACGTAACTAATTTTGTGTTATTTAGAATAATATTTAAATTGCTTTCCACTTTCTAAGGACCCTTTCGATGACTGAAATGTGCAAAATATTTTAAGTATTGGGTAGCTGGAGAAATCAAGTGTAGGATTTTAAAATATATGGAAAATAATCCTTAAAGTAGATAATCTTTTAAGTATTGTGAGTAATTGAGTTGACTATATTTGGCGTGATAGATGATTAACTTTTTCTAAATAACTGAAGATCTAGAAAGGGGAAATTTGTTATATTTATGTTTAATACATGCAATTTGTTTATAGACTTTAAAACACAGGCTCCTCAGAATTTCAAATAATTTATTCAAGGAAAAATATCAATCAATTAATAATTTCAATCTAAAATTAATGAAAAAAACATGATATAGTGAAAAATATACTTAATTAGAATTTGATGGCCAGATTCCAGTTCTGGCTCTGCCAAATGATCTTGGCCAAGTTAGTTAACTAGCCTGTGCTTTATAACATTTTATGAAAATAGGGTGTGAACCAAGCCACCTCTAAGATCATTTCTGGTCCCAGAATTCTCTGATTTAAAAATGTTAAAGCAACCTAATGGAAATTGAGATGGCAGTTGCATGCATTTATTTTTGGCAGTATGTGTAAATAATGAAGACATTGTAATTTTAATAAATTTGTTTATTGAGTGATACAAATGAGCAACAGTATCTGCTTTTCATAAGTCTATTATTGAGGATACTGTAACCGATTGTTACAATGGGAAGAAAAAGGTGATATCATGGTTTCCTTGATTGGTGTCCTTTTCTACAGATCTGAGCATCAGAGACACTAAGATCTATACTGATGTCTTGATACAGGGAAGGGTTGGAGTCCAGCTCAGCAGGTCATGTGTCTGATGTTTTGTTTTAAACGTCACTTTCCCATTGACTCTCATTTTCAAAGGAAAAAATGGAGATGAGCACCAGGTTACTGGTTGCCCTTGTCATTGCTGCCATCGAGATACTCAGAAGCCATTTATTGTCCTCCACCCCACTCCTTTTCGCAGTTAGAATTATGACTTGGACAGTAAGAAGCAGCAGCCCAAGTTTCCTGGTTCAGGGCAGTGCCTTAGAGAAAGCAACCTGGGTCTCTTGCAAAAGTTCTGTTTTAATGCCAGGGAGGAAAAGATTGTGTTCCTCTTGTTGGATGTATTCTTTTCATTGGTCTGCAGCTGCATCAAGACTTTGGCTGTCGTAAATGCTCTATGGAGAACTCTAATGTGGCTCTTCAAAAAATGACATTTAAAGATTGTATGTCAAACTGGTTTGCTGCTTTTTAAGTTTTATAACTTTGGGTGTCTGCAGAACAGATTTTCATTGTTTCAATATATAGCTATTTCATTTTCAAGACAGAAAGGGCATTAACATTTATCGAGCATTTACTATTGCCATGCACTGTGCTAGTTACATGACATTCATTGTTATTTTCATCCAGTCAAAACCTTATGAAGAAGTATTAGTTAATTTTATAGGTAGGAAAATTGAGACTCAGAGAGGCAAGTAGCTTGCCAGTAAATGGGAGTGGTTAGAGTTCAATCTGCTGTTTGTTTATTTTTGGCCATGCTGTGTTAAGAAAAGTCATATGCCTTTCCGACATATAACATGCGTGTGATCACTCTCCTGTTTAGATGATTTTATGGTAAATATACCATAAAAAGAAAGAAATATCTGCATTCTTAAAATTTGAAGATATTTTATTTGCTTATTTTCTTTACAGACTGCTCAGAAATAATTGATTATGTTCACCAGTGAGTTTGCACGTGAGCTAATGGTCTTGTACCTTATGGGTAGGTAGTGGAGTTTCAAAAAAGAATTCGAGATGTTTTGCTTTATTACTGATCTGTGTGACTGAGACTGAGGCCAAGGTTAATTTTTAAAAGTGATGGTAAGGGTAAAAGAAAGATTCCAGTGAGTGATTTAGTGGGAAAACTTAGCCTGTATCTCGAAGTCTCATTGCTGAGGAAAATAAGGTTTTAGTCTGAATTCTCCTTAGTTATTTAAAAGGGGAGCCATATGGTAAAACCTAGGCACACTACATCAATATCTGCGTTTATTCTGGTCTTTGATTCTGTTTATTTGAATATCTCTCTCCCCTCGCCACTGGAATATGATATTATTTAGTCTCCTTCCATATCAGAAAAATTTGGTATTTTTTCTTTTCACGGGATGTGACAAATGCATACACTATCCTGTGCCCTTACCACTGTAATAATGCTAAATTTATGTTTATATTTAATGTGTTTTTATTTCGTTTTTTTTTTACATTTAGAACCTGTCAAGAGTCGGTTTTTAGTGAAAAAGCATTGAGGTAGGAGCCAAGACCCACCTCTTTGCTAATTTGATGTTCTGCAAGTCATCTTATCTCTCTGGATCTCAGTTCTTTCATCTGTAAAAAGGAGATAAAAATTCTTTACCTGTCTGAAGGTAAGTGATCAGTTAAGAAAGCAAAAAATAAAAACAGACTTAATGGTGGCTTAAACACACAATATTTATTTGCTCATGTAAAATAATTCTTGAAGTAGGCAATCTGGGGGTACGTATAGTATCTTCATAAAGTCATCAGGGACCTAAGCTTTTTCCAGTTCTTTGCTCTTCTATCCCTAAGGTGGGGCCCTGGTGCTTATAGTCCAAGATAGCTGCCAGAGCTCTAACCATCACAGCCAAGTTCCAGGCAGCAAGGCAAAGACAAAGAAGGATGCATCTTCTCCCTTTAAGGAGACTTCCTGAACCACAGCTCAGGCTACCAGGGAAGCAGGGAAATATAGCTGGATGCATGACTGCTCTGAATAAAATTGGGCTTTTGTTACTGAGGAGGAAGGGAAGATTTGGATATTGGCAGGCCAATAGAAGTCTCTGGGGGCCGGCCCTGTGGCTTAGCGGTTAAGTGCGCACGCTCTGCTACTGGCAGCCCCGGTTTGGATCCCGGGCACGCACTGATGCACTGCTTGTCCGGCCGTGCTGAGGCGGCGTCCCACAGCAACTAGAGGGATGTGCAGCTATGACATACAACTATCTACTGGGGCTTTGGGGAAAAAAAGGAGGAGGATTGGCAATAGATGTTAGCTCAGAGCTGGTCTTCCTCAGCAAAAAGAGGAGGGTTGGCATGGATGTTAGCTCAGGGCTGATCTTCCTCACAAAAAAAAAAAATAGAAGTCTCTGCCACAGTATGGATCTTTTTCTCTTTCATCTCTGAGATCTTTTGGCTGTGATAACCACTAATAGAAACTTCAGTAATTTGCCATGGCAGAGCTTTAAGTCTGACCATTGTCTACAGAAGAAAATAAGTTTCATGTAATAAATTGTGTTTCCTTTTTTACTTTTATCCTATGATTCATTATAAAAGCCTTTCTGTCTTGATTGGGTATTTGTTTTGGTTATGTTTTTGAATTACTCATAAATGCTCAATAGATGTTTGTTGTGCAATTTATGGCTGCGTTAACAAAGAGCTAACATTTATTTAGCCACTTGCTGTATGCAAGGCACTAAAAAGACAGAGATAAGTTGTCCCAAGAGTATCACATAATAAATCATCAACAAGTAAATTTATGTTGAAAAGTATAATCCACCTCAAGTTACCTTTAAGTTCAGTATCATCACATGAGGCACACTTTTACCTTCCTTGTTAGTTAGAAGTTTTTTTTTTTTTTGTAAACCACTTAACCGTTACCTGTCTTGAAATTTCCTCTTACTTAATTGCTAGGCTTTGCTTACCTTACTTTGGTATACCAATATTTTATTTCCTTCCAGACTTTTCTTTGTAAATATTACATAAATATATCCTATACTTGTCATGTGAAATGGTTCATTTGCTACTGTATCTGTAAAGAAAGTGAATTGAAATCAAGTTTTGATAAAAGGAAACTGAAATTCAGGGAATAGAAATTGGAGGGGGGAAGAATCTAAAAATTCAATCTTTTATGGATATTAGAAGGAAGATAAGGAGCAAATGAAGATTTTATTTCTACAAAGTGTATTTGTGTTTTTGGAAGGTTTAAAATTTTTCCTTGTATCACTTAGGCACAAAGTACAAAATTCTTTTGCTACTAGTCCTTTGATTTCCTTTTTTTCCAATCTAGAACCATTGACCCCAAATAAACAAAATAATCAGGAGCCTTATGAGTATAAAAAAGGCCTAGTTTTGTTTTTAAGAGACATTTAGCTTTGTAAGTCACCTGACTGAAAATGTTTATTTGCTGAGTACCATTTTAATGCCTTTAACATTTTTTTAATTAATGGAAAAAGGATCATGCTATGCATTGTTTTGTAAACAGCTTTTTTTCAAATTGCAATTGTTTATTTAATAGGTTGCCTTCCACACTAGATTGAAAACCCTATGAGGGTAGGGACCATGTCTGTCTTGAGATCACTGCCTGATTTGAACCTGCTGCTCATCCTACTTGAGAGTCAATTATCAGCCTATCCTGATTTGGATCAGTCTGCTGTTTCAGCCGAGCTTAGCCCAGTGTCTCCTCTTTAGGTCTCTGTTCTTATGGAAGAAGAGGGTGATAAAAGAAAGGAGAAGGCCATTCTTACTGACCCAATAATGGAAGAAAAGTAGGTTTGTGTCCTCTTCTTCCCATTGCCTCTCCTTATCCCTCATCTCTCCTTTTGTGTGGACATTATTGGGTTTATGAAAATCTGTAAACCCATCTCTGACACATGTGATGTTATGTTAGTATTTAAAGAGATTTTTGTCATTACTTTTCTACCTAATATACTAGAACATTTTCTAATTCTTTTGTTATTACAGTTCACATTTATTGAGGCCTTATTAAGGAGTAAATTTTAATTAACTTTAGACTTCAGTAAGTTAATTGTCCTAATTATTTCTAGAATAAACACTAAAAGATTAAAAACTAGTAGAGGGGGAAAAGTATGTTTAAGAAATTCTCCATCAATCAAAAACAAAAAGAAAAACAAAGGCAAGGAAGGAGAGGAAGTAAATATTAAAAAGGCAGGATAAATAGCTTAAAAGAAGATGGTAGGTTTAAAATTCAACATACGATATTTCGTTGACTCTAAGACTCCAGTGATATTAAGACACATCATTATATGCCATATAGAAAAAATACTGCCAATTAAACCATGACATTGAGCTTTACCACTTACAATTTCACTTTATGTTTACTGAAAATCCTTTTTTAGATTCATTTAGACATAGATTTTTCTCACATTGCTTTTATGCATACATAAAGAAATTACAAGTGAAATAAATTGGTTAAGGTATTCCTAAGACTTTTCCACATTCATAGTCTGATTCGTTGGAAACACTTTCTTGATTCAGAATTGTCAATGTCTGTGTTTTTCCACACAACATTGTTCTCTACTATGGAAAGTGGGTGATTTTCTTCTGGGAATTTCTTCAAGCCCCTTTGCCTGGAATTTTCTTCCAAGCCTCTGACAGTCATTTTGCAAGCTTTGATCGTAGCACTTTTCAAAAGATGACAACGGAAAGTTTTCAGATTCATCTTTTTTCTCAACCCCTCCTTCAGTGGTTTGTTGACTGAAACACTGAGGAGTTGCAGTTGTCTAGACATGGCATCAGGAATAACATCGTCATGTTACTTTTCAGGCAAGGTATTCTTTAAATATTCAGATACATGGCTTCAGAATGCATCAAGAACTAAATGGATACACTTGGCAGGTTATGAAGGGCTCTTGGACATTCAAACCAGATTTAGTTAGCTCAGTCATTATCCATTTCCTGTCACCCCCTGCTTCCTTTTATGGCATACAATTACATTTTTAGGAAATTATTTTGTAGTTTAAAATTTAATATGGCAGCAACTTTTGGCACAGGTGTTTATGATAGTGTTACAGTGATGTGCTATTTCCTAACCCATTTCAGGATATCAGTCTCTTTAGCATCTTTAGCATTAGTGTATCATTTTGAGGCACGTAGAAGAACATCAGGATTTTGTCAGCATTTTCTATTGACTAAACTCAGCTTTGTTTTATCCTCAAATTCCTGAAAGTTATGCAGCTTCTCTTCAATGTTAGTAGGAAGTTTCCGACAAATTGACATTTGCCTTAACAATGCATGAATCCATTGTCAACTTAAAAAGCAAATTCTCCAGTTATTTTACTCTCAAAACGAGTTTATTTGGGAATTGTCAAAAGAATTGCAATTTGAGATGAGCATGCTATTCGGAGAACAAAGGAAGGGGCATGCTTTTATAGAGCAAAAGAAGGAGTGGGGAGGGGCTTTTCTAAACAAAAATCCATTGGAGGAAAATAACAGTTTACGGTGGCGATGGCTTCTCGTTGGCTGAGCTCTGGCCTTTTTCATCGGCTGTGCTATTGCTGGGTGGCGAGAGAAATCTTCCTTCAGTAGTAAAGTAGTTGTACTTCTTGTCAGAGATGCAACCTTACATTTCTTCCTGTTGGGAGTAATTGATGATGTATGGTAGGGTGTGAGAGCTCCCTCTACAGGCCTTCCCAACTCCAATTTGGTTGAGATTTCTTTTACTAATTTCCATACCGTCGAATCAGCCTTATGTTTCATATAAAGTTTTTTATTTATTGGAGGCATTGTCAGTTTCTCCTGCCTTCATTTGTATTGTTTGGCTGCTCATAGGTAATCTTGTTGCAGCTCAGTAACAAAATGTAACACAGCTTTGTCGACTTGTGGTTATCATCTTGTCTAAAGTCAGGCAAAGCAATTAGTTGTTCTTTTAGAAGAAAATGTAAAGTTGCTATTATTCCTTTAACATCAAATATTTGCTTCACTAATATCAGCTGCTTCATTTCAATGTTTACAAAATAACTTTTCATTTCAGTCCTAACTCGTGATTTAATCTTTTTGAAGACATTTAAAGTGGCAATTAAACTCAATTTGTGAAGTACCAACAATGCAAAAACTCAATCTAAAGTAATGGCGGTAAGAATAGCTATGATAAAGTTCGTGCACATACATGCAATAAAGACCGTTCCTACTGCGATTTGGTCACCACAATTTTAATGTTTCATAACTGAAAAACACTCTGATTTCTGAGATGTTAAACTAAGGAATTGTGCATCTTGGAATTGATTGAGTACATTATCAATAATTTGGTTAAATATAAACAGAGAAAATACTCCAGTTAGAAGACGGAGATTGTTAGGCTGGATGAAAAAGAAGTGTGTGTGTCTGTGCATGTGTGTGTGTAGCCACACACTAATCAAAAGAAAACTGGTTTAGCTATATTACTATCAAATAAAGTAGACCTTAAGGCAAACTGCGGTATAAAGGTCACTCACGTGA
The DNA here is from genome assembly GCF_057802395.1 of Ceratotherium simum simum. Lineage (NCBI taxonomy): Eukaryota > Metazoa > Chordata > Mammalia > Perissodactyla > Rhinocerotidae > Ceratotherium > Ceratotherium simum. Next base: position 13,139,756 of record NC_141906.1, on the reverse strand, counting down.
TAAAGGAGTAAATCCACCAGAAAGCTAGAAAATCATAAATTTGTGTACACTTAATAACACAGCCTCAAAATATTTAAATAAAAATTGATGAAATTAGAAGGAAAAACAGATAAATCCAAAATCATAGTGCAAGATTTTCACTTTTCTAGTAATGATAGTACAAGCAGACAAAAATCATTAATAATATAAAAATTGGATAATTATGAAAAGTTATAGAGCATGGCTAGTTCTTCTATAGGTTAATGATGGCTTGTAAATTGTGTTTATTCTTTTTTATCTTCAGATTTTATTTTATTAGCTCAGATTTTTTTGCCATATTTTTCGTTCCTTTAAAAAATTGAAATATGATTCCCATATCATAAAATTCACGCTTTTAAAGTGTACAATTCAGGGGCTGGCCCCGTGGCGCAGCAGTTAAGTGTGCGCGCTCCGCTGCTGGCGACCTGGATTCAGATCCTGGGCACGCACCGATGCACCGCTTGTCAAGCCATGCTGTGGCAGCGTCCCATATAAAGTGGAGGAAGATGGGCACAGATGGTAGCCCAGGGCCAGTCTTCCTCAGCAAAAAGAGGAGGATTGGCACAGATGTTAGCTCAGGGCTGATCTTCCTCACAAAAAAAGTAAATAAATAAAATAAAGTGTACAATTCAGGGGTTTTTAGTTTATTCACAAGGTTGTGCAACCATCACTACTATCTAATTTTAGAATATTTTCATCACCCCAGACAGGAACCCCATGCCAATTAGCAGTTATTTCTCATTCCCCTCCCTTGCCAGCAGCCCCAAGCAAGCATTAATCTGCTTTCTCTCTCTATGGATTTGCTTATTCTGGACATTTGATACAAATGGAATCATATAATGTGTGTCCTTTTGCATCTGGTTGTATTTATCATTAATTCTATTGTATTTGATTTTAAAACAAACAAGTTTCTACTTGAACTCTCAGTCTGTTGTTCTTTAAAATTATCAAAAAGTGAAACCACTTTTGGTTTGGAAATGGCAGTCACAATTCATTATCTTCTTCCTGCAAAAGTTGAAAAGAAATCCAACTTGAATGAAATGCAGGTCTGACCATCTCTTTAGCTAAAATCAAGGAGGAACTTACTTTCTCCTTCCAAAGAAGCAAGATCTGTCTGATCACAGGGCACGGTTTCTCACATCTTGTATCCAAAGTGTGAAACATTTCTAGCTTTACCTCATTTTTGTTGTGTCTAGATAGTAACCTTCTTTGGTAGTTGGTTTTTGTAATTCTTTATATCCCAGGACCCAGATCTTCTACCTGCTCTACCAATGTAATTTTTTAAAATTTATTTTTATTTTTTATTGTAAATCATGGCTGCTATTTATTTTTATTTTTATTGCAGTAACATTGGTTTATAACATTATATAAATTTCAGGTGTACCTCATTATATTTCGATTTCTGCATATATTACATCATGTTCACCACCCAAGGACTAATTACAATCCATCACCACACACATGTGCCTAATCACCCCTTTTGCCCTCTTTCCTCCCCCTTGCCCTCTTGTAACCACCAATCCAATCTCTGTGTGTGTTTGTTGTTTTTATCTTCTACTTATGAGTGAGATCATATGGTATTTGACCTTCTCCCTCTGACTTATTTCACTTTGCATAAGACCCTCAATGTCCATCCATGTTGTCACAAATGGCTGGATTTCATCGTTTCTTATGGCTGAGTAGAATTCCATTGTGTATATATACCACATCTTCTTTATCCATTCATCCCTTGATGGGCATTTAGGTTGCTTCCAAGTCTTGGCTAGTGTGACTAATGCTGCAATGCACACAGGGGTGCATGTATCTTTACACATGCGTTCTACCAATGTAATTTTAAGCTGGCTAAATAAGCAATATTTAGTATAAAGGCATTTATAAATCATATAACTTAATCATTTCATACAATTGGTGTGTGTACAAGCAATTTTATTAGTATTTCTGATAATGTAACAGAAAAGATCTATACTTTATTCAAAAGAATAAACTGTTAATAGAATTCAAGAGTTTAAAGAATACTAAGGTCTAGTTAAATTCGCTTGTTTAAAAAAAATCCATTATTTTTAAAAATGAGAAAACAAGCGGGGAAAGGTAATTGACTGACCTATGATCACAGCAAGTGAGTGGTGCAGCTGGAATTAGAATACAGACCTAAATTTAATTTTGCCTTACTCTTCTTAGATAAAACGCATGTTTGTTTTTCCTTGAGGATTCTAATTTACTTTTCAGGTAAGCATTCTCTTTGTCTCTCATTGTAGAGGAGGTTCGTGAATAAAAGCAAAGGGAGGCAGTAGCACGCATCAGAATCACCTATAGGGCTTGTTAAAACAGATTGTGTCCCCGTCCTCCCTGCCCCCCTCAAAGAGTCTCTGATTTAGAAAGTCTGGAGTAAGCTTTGAGAGTCTGCATTTCTAACAAATTCCCAGGTGATGCTGATGCTGCTGTCTCGGGGACGACAGCTCGAGAACCACGGCTTTAAAGCAGACATAGGCTTTTGGAGTCAGTAACTCCAGGTCTAGACTCTGGCTCTATGACTTACTCCTGTGTGACCCTGATCAAGTTTTTTAGCTGATATGTCTCAGTGTCCTGTACTTTAAAATGGGGATAATAATATTTATGTCACAGAGTGGTTGTAAGAATTAAATTAGTTAATATAAAAAAAAGTTTAGCATACTGCCTGGTACATAGTAAACACTAATAGATAGTTTCTGTTGTTATTTATAATAAGCCTGGGGCCCAATTAAGTGTTTATGAACTATAAATTCAGTCCATGTTTTAGAGTAGATGCCCAGAGACTTTGTCACTTTGTCACTTCGAGATGCCGTCAGGACACACACACACACACACACACACATTCCTCTTTTGACTTGCTTTCTTATTTATGGTAGCCTTGGCAGAAGAGTGAGAGAGCAAAAGTGACAAATTGGTAAAGGGATTCCACTTCCAAGATTGGATTTAACTATAGTTTACTTTTATTAATCTCAGGCTTCTATTGTGTATTGAAGTAAAGGTGGATGTTATTAAAAAAAACAGCATATTTCAAAATATATGACATAGCGGCCAATTGCTGAGACAGAACTGCTTATTAATTGCCCTGTGTATGTGTGTTGTATGGTGGGAGGAGAAGGGCTTAGGGGACATTGGAGGTAATGCAGGGTGGAGGGGAGGAGTCTGTGTGAAAGATACTTTTAAACTCTGGGTTGCCCATATCAAGGGATAGTCGCAGTTCCTGATGAGGTCTGCAAAATGAAGTTACAGAGGTATATCACCGAGCTGACTTTCTGTGTCCACATTATAGAAAGACTATTCAAATCATGTTAGCAATTAATCATTTTCTAACTATATGTGTACCATGTTAGGAGCCATGGAGACTCAATTAAGCTCCAGGAGTGTGTGTAGAAGATATCAAAATTGACTGGAGCAAAATTGACTGGTGATTTAAGTCATAACCTGGGCTTTTCAGCCATAAATATACTTAAAACTATTATCCTTTTTAATGGTCATTTGGTCAGCTTGTTTATAGTGGCACATGGGACTTGCAAAGAGAAACAAGAATTTCAATTCAGAGCTTTTTAAAAAACAATTAACTCAATGATACTTTTTAATTAATTAAAAAGAAATAGGTAAAAGGTATAGCTAATAAATACGTGAAAAGATGCTCCACATTGTTAGCTAATGAAATGCAAAATCACAATGAGATACCACTTCACACCCAGTAATAATAAAAAGATAGACAATAAAATGTGTTGGTGAGGTTGTGGAGAAATTGAATCCTGCATACATTGCTGGTGGGAATGTAAAATGGTGCAGCCGCTATGGAAAACAGTTTGGCAGTTCCTGGAAAAGTTAAACATGGAGTTACCAAATTGACCCAGCCACTCTTTTCTACGTATATAACAAAAAGAATTGAAAATACGTTAACACAACTTGAACACCAATGTTCATAGTTGCGTTACTCATACTAGCCAAAAAAGTAGAAACAACCCAAATGTCCATCAACTGATGAATTGATAAACAAAATGTGGTATATCCATACAATGGAATATCTATTCAGCTATAAAAAAGAATGAAGGATGGATTCATGTTCAAAATGGTTGAACCTTGGAAACATAATGCTAAATGAAAAAAGCCAGATATAAAAGGCCACGTATTATAGGATTCCGTTTATATGAAACGTCCAGAATAGGCACATCTATATAGACTGAAAGTCGATGAATGGTTGCCAGGGCCTGCAAGAATGGGGGAATGGGGATTGACTGCTAATGGGTATGGGGTTTCTTTTTGGAATGATGAAAATGTTCTAAAATTAGTTTTGATAATTGCACAACCTTGTAAATATACTCAAAACTACTGAATTGTGCAATTTAAAAGTATAAGTTTTATGGCATGTGAATTATATCTCAAAAACCCGAAAACAAAACATACACCTGTGGTGGGCATGAAGCATGAATGAGAAATAAACCTTTGTTGTCATAAAAAATAATTATGGGAAGAGGAATAGTTCATGGTGGGAAGGCATTCTGTGGAGAAACAAACCATCCTTCTATTAGAGATGCGTAATGCATAGTAGCTTATCACAAGTTCTAAAAGTCTTTTGAAAATGAAAACCTATTTAGCTTCATCAAGCCAATATCTCCCAAACATTTCATCATGAAAAACATCTACTCACAACAGTTGTGTTGAGGAACCTAGGGTCCTAGAGAAAAGTGAATCTTAGGCTTGAACATATGTACATAGGAATCACTTGGAAAGTTTGTTAAAACAGATTCCTGGGCCCCACTCCAGAGATTTTGATTCAAGAGGTCTTGGGTACAGCCTGAGAGTTTGCATATCAGACAAGCTACGAGGTGGTTCGATCCTTCAGGTTTGAGAACTAAACTTTGAGTAGCATCATTATAGAATAGGCGAATCCTATACCTTAAATGGATGAATTTTATGGCATGTGAATTATATCTCAATAAAGATGCTAGAAAATTTGATATACTAGAAATGGTACTAAAATGTGAGTTCTAGTGATTTGGTTAATGCAAGACAATGCTCTATGAGTGAATTGTTTTAATTAAAAATTTCTTCATCTGTAAAATGAGTCACTACCCTATGTACTACCCAGGGTTGTGGTGAAAATGAGGCAATGTACTCTTATCCAAATTGTGTTCTGTGGAGAAAAACATGTTACTTAAAAAAAAAAATTTCATAGCCGGCTAAGTTTAGGAGACTGAGCTAAATAATGCATATTCTAGATTGATGGTCTGACCATTATTCTTGACTTGGACCCTAACATAATGTTATGATTGAATGAAGAAAATTTGAATAATATTGTGGGACCCGCAATAGTTGCTCCTTTTGGGTTTCAACCCTGTTACATCCTGCTTGATGTTTTTTTTTTATTATAATTTTATTTATTTATTTCCCCAAAGCCCCAGTAGATAGTCCTGTGTCATAGGTGCACATCCTTCTAGTTGCTGTATGTGGGATGCTGCCTCAGCATGGCTGGAGAAGCGGTGCGTCGGTGCGCGCCCGGGATCTGAACCCGGGCCCCCAGCAGCAGAGTGCACGCACTTAACCGCTAAGCCACGGGGTTGGCCCAATCCTGCTTGATGTTTTATTGACCTATTTATTTGAAAAATTATTGACCAAAAAGAATTTTAGCAAATGACTATTGGCTATGATAAAATTGTGTTTAATAAGGTAAAGAGAATATTGGTAGCTAGTTGTTTGTCTCTTTTAATCAACTGATGTTCATAGAGCAACTTATTTTCAAAATTAGGTTGAAACTAAATTAAATTATCATATCCAGAAATAATTTTAGCTCTTTAGTATTTTAATTGGGAAAAATATATATAGTTTTTATTTACTTCTTCATTTCTTAAACTTGGGTTATTTATTTGTTAAAGTTTTGAGTCCCTCATTACCATCTTTATATGAAGCTTTTATAATTAACCAAATGCTTTCTTGTACTATATAAGCAGTTTAAACTTTAAAATTTTGTTTCCTTGTCTTCTTAATTTTAGCTGAAAAGCATTCTCCCCCGATTTTCTTTAGTGATCTATTTTAAGCATTACTTTTAATAAGTTATAATCTATTTTTAACCTTTTTCCTAGAATTCTTTTGGTATTAAACTTCCTGAAATTGAATATATTATTAATGTTGCATTGGAAATGCATGTATGTATAGTTTGAAAACATCTTTTCAGGATCTTACTATAATTATACCTTTATTTCAGATGAGGTGGAGGACCATCCTACTACAATATTGTTTTCTCTTGGTTACATGTCTACTTACTGCTCTTGAAGCCGTGCCTATAGATATAGACAAGACAAAAGTAAAAAATACTCAACCTGTGGACAGCGCAAAGATAGAACCACCGGTAAGTGAAATGATAAAGATAACCTTGTGGGAAGAATTTTAACTAAAATATTGCTAATATTTCTTACTTACAAAATTGGACATTTAGGAACTATTTCTAAAATAGCAGTGAAAAGTGTATTGGATGAGCATATGTTGTTTAATATTAGGCAATGTTTATTTAATGTAGTTAGTATATTAGATAGTGCAAAGAAGAATTAATCATAATACAATTCTAGTGTAGAGCTGACCAGCCAAGAAAACACTTTATTGTATTCAAAGGAGAGACAGATAGCAATGAGGAGACACAGGTGACAATGGAGTAAAACCAATTAATATTATTCGTTAAGTCTTCATTGTCTAAGCCATATAAAAAATCTGCCTTTATGCATCAGTAAAACATGGTATTGGTTCTGATACAAAACTCTTTATTTAAGAAATACAGCTTTTTAACTTTGCCTAAACTATCAAAGTAGATATGTCTCAATGCGATTTTGCTAGACTTTTTTTTTAGATTGAAATCTTTAGGTGCAGGGAAGGAAAAACTTTCAGAAGCATTATTGTTTGTTTCTTGATTTGAAGGATACTGGACTTTATTATGATGAATATCTCAAGCAAGTGATTGATGTGCTGGAAACAGATAATCACTTCAGAGAAAAGCTCCAGAAAGCAGACATAGAAGAAATAAAGGTAAATGTAATTAAATAATTATTTAACAAACATTTGGGCATGCCAGACACTGAACTGAGTACTGGGGATACAAAGATGAGACACATTCCCAGCCCTTAAAGAACGCTCAAGGGAGAATAATATCCAGAAAAAGATTATTAGGATGACTATATGATGAGTGTGTAATGTATTTTGGAGATACCGAGAATGAACACATAACTCACTATGAAGCAGTGGGGAAAGGTGGAAAGTCATTCTTCCTGTTAGAGATTATGCCAGTGCTCAAAGATGTGACTAGGAAAAGGAGAGAGACTGGGAGGCATCCCAGGCAAAGCTGCAAGTGTATAGAGACAGGAGCTATATAGCACACTGGAGATAGTAACTGTGCTAAACTGGAACCTAAAGTGGGAAGTGAAGACAATGATTGGCTAAATGACGAGGTTGGAAAGAATCATGGGCTGGATGACAGACGCCCTTGTACATCATGTTAAGGGGCTTGGATCATGATGTGATGACAGCAGGAAGCTATTCAAAGGTCTAGAATATGTTAAGTTCTGGTGTTTTAATCAGGTCCAGATTTATAGAAGAGGTAATGACCATATCTTACTCCAATAGGGGAGGTTTAATTATTTGCCTCTGTCTTAAGAACTTTATTAGATGTAATCCTAGCCCGGGACATTTATTTTTTTCAATTGATGTTTTAATAGTTTTTAACATTGTGAAATTTTGGGTTGTACATTTTTGTTTGTCCATCACCATATATATGTCTCCCTTCACCCCTTGTGCCCACCCCCCACCCCCACTGCCCCTGGTAACCACAATACAGTTTTCTCTGCTGGGACATCTCTTTAATACTTCTAATAAAGAAAGGGAGTTGTAAGATCTGACACGAGAGATTCCTTTAAAGCCCATCCTTGAAGGGCAATGAATCCATTTAGTTGGGTTTATCTTAAGAGTCACATAGTAAAGAAAATTTCCAATGATTTAATTTTAAACTTTCAGTTATAGCTCTCCAGATAGTTTTGTTTATTTACTTATGTTATTTTTATTTATTTGTTTTTAACTTTCCTAAAAAATGATCTTGCCTGTTTCTAGAATCAGAATTAGAGAACTTTGTCTGAGGGAACCTTACTGGGTCAAATATCCTTCTTATTTTAGTCTCTGTCCCTGGTGTGGGCATCTTTGAGAGACTTACCGGCATCAGGTTGGGCAAGTCTCAGAGCCTGTGTGTGGCTTTTAGTTCACATCTCCTCCTGGAGGCTATGAACTGTTCTGGGGGAAAAGGCAGCAGAATTAAGCCAGTAATTCCCCTGAATTGTCTTGAGAATAATTTTGTGCATTCTTTGAAGAATTAATTTGACCTGTGGAACTAATTTCCTGGGGTGAATGATATTTAATGTAGAACTTTCAATGTCTCTTATCTACTTAAATTAGGACTAAGAGCGTTATTTGGGGGTAACAGAAAATGTGGATAATGGGAAGTCCTATCTAGAAATAATCAGGGTAAAGGAGACAGCAAGCTTCCTGGGTTGGTGTAGGGAATACTTTTATAACTGTCTTCCTCTCACAGTCAATTCCTGATCCCTCTCCCTATTGAGGGTTGTGGGGGAGGCAAAATGAAGTAAGTTAAACAGTTATTCAATGAAAAAGAAATGAGTAAAAATAGACAATAAAACCCAAGCTAACAGAATCATTACAAATAGCTCAGCAAAGACTCTGGTCTCAGGAAAAACTGGGAAAAAGAAAAAGTTAGAATTTGTCCTTTCCTCTTCAGCCAAGCATTTTGAAAGGGGAATCGTACTACATTTCTTCGCTTCCCAAGCATTGCGAACTGGAAAGATGATGGCTTTGCCTGCACCACTTCACTGCATGTGCTTTCGTAGAGGGTGTCAGTGACTTCTTAATCGCCAAATCCCGTGAACACTTTATTCCTCTTCTTACTGGACTCCTTGATTTTATCCCAGTGGTTCTCAGATTTTAGGGCTTGTTGAAACACAGATTTCTGGACCCTACCTCTGGAGTTTCTGATTCATTAAGTCTAGGGCCTGCATTTCTAAGGTTCCCAGGTGACGCTGATGCTTCCACTTGGGGACCACACTTTGAGAACCATTGTTTTATCTGATAATAATGACCGTTGTCTCCTTGAAATATGCTGCTCTTTTTGCTTCTGTAACAGCACATTCTTCTAGTTCTTCTCCCGTCCTGAACATTCTTTCTTGGTCTCCTTGCGGGGTTTCTTTTCCTTACCTTCCTCGGCAGGCCCCATTGACTCAGTCCTGAAAGGTTCGTCTGCCTGTTTGCTAGTGAGACTTGCAGCTTGTGATTACAAACACATTTGTAAATTCAAGAAAGTAAACCACTAGCTATTTTGTTTCTTAAATTTTGGAACATGTATCTCATTACTCGTTTATGAAAAAAGTAATCAAAGGAGACAACCTAAAAAAGATGAATTTTGAAAAGTCCATATTTACATATGGAATGACTAAAGCTTAAGGAGGCCAAGTTACTTTAAAAAATTATTGAAATATAATTCATACATATAAAATTTGCCCCTTTAAAGCATACAATTCAGTGGTTTTTAGTATATCCACAGAGTCATGTGACCATCACCACTATCTAATTTTAGAACAATTTCATTAACCCCAAAAGAAGCCCTGTACTCATTAAGCAATCACTCTCCATTTCCCCCCTCTCCTCAGCTCCTGGCAACCACTAATCTAATTCCTATCTCTATGGATTGGCCTACTCTGGACATTTCATATAAATGCAGTCCTACAATATATGGCCTTTGTGCCTGGCTTCTTTGACTTAGCATAATGTTATCAAGGTTTATCGTGTTGTAGCATGTATCAGTATATTCATTCCTTTTTATGGCTGAATAATATTCCACTCTATGGTTATTTCATGTTTTGTTTATCACTTCATCAGTTGATGGGCATTTGGGTTGTTTCTTCTACTTTTTTGGCTAGTATGAGTAATGCTGCTATGAACATTCATGTACAAGTTTTTATGTGAACATATGTTTCAATTCTTTAGGTATATACCTAGAAATGGAATTGCTGGGTCATATGTAATTCTGTGTTTAACTTTTTGAGGAACTGCCAAATTGTTTTCCAAAGTGGCTGTGCCATTTTACAATTCAAGTTACTTTTTGAGTTTCTCCTTTGTGCTTTAATTATGCTTTTCTAAATTTTATGGCTTTTATTCATGTTGATTTTAGAGTTGCAAACTGAATCCCTTCTGAAAGAAATGCTATTTGTAATATCAAATTTATCTAAATTAGTCAAAAATATTTATCACTACTTTGTTTTAACCCTATTTTTAATATAGTGTATCTGGTCTAAAAATGCAATGTCATAGATAAAATTATTAATTTTTTTAACAGAGTGGGAGGCTAAGCAAAGAGCTGGATTTAGTAAGTCACCATGTGAGAACAAGACTTGATGAACTGAAAAGGCAAGAACTAGCAAGGTTAAGAATGCTAATTAAAGCTAAACTGGATTCCCATCAAAGTAAGTACTAAAGAAAAGGTAGGAAAATTTCAGTATTTACTTGTTGAGATCAGTTTACATTAGCATATGCCATGTACTTCTAGTCAAAATCTAGTGTTACTACAGTCTTGTGTCCCTTAGTGATGGGGATACATTCTCAGAAATGCATCGTTAGGCAATTTCATCATTGTGCAAACATCATAGAGTGTACTTACACAAACCTAGATGGTATAGCCTACTACACACCTAGTTTATATGGTACTAATCTTATACGACCACCATCATATATGCGGACCATCATTGACCAAAACATTATGTGGCACATGACTATATTGATTTAGCTTCTCTTAATTTTTAAAATTTAATTTTTTGAATAGGTAATACATTCACATCATTCAAAAATCAAAATGGGGGTTGGCCCAGTGGGGTAGTGGTTAAGTTCATGCCTTCCGCTCCGGCGGCCTGGGGTTTGTAGGTTTGGATCCCAGGCATGGACTATACACCACTCATCAAGCTGGCTGTGACAGTATCCCACATACAAAATAGAGGAAGATTAGCACAGATGTTACCTCAGTGACAATCTTCCTCAAGCAAAAAAAGGGAGATTGGCACCAGATGTTAGTTAGCTCAGGGCCAATCTTCCTCACCAAAAAAAAAAAAAAAAACACGGATTCTAGATTGGAAATCATAAAAAAAAATCAAAATGATGAGCCTTAAATAATTATATCAATGAAAAGAAAGAATGAAAAGTAATGAATTAAGCCACTGATTTAAAAGAGGAAAAATAACATCAAAGCAAACCAAAAGAAAGCAGAGAGAAAATCTAATTAGAATAATTTCTATAGATGAAATAGAAAAACTGTCAGAGAGCTAGCTCCACAAAAAACCCCAGGCCCACACAATGTCAAAGGGTATTCTACTAAACCATTAAAGAGCAGATTGTCAATGGTATTAAAACTATTCGAGCATAGAAAAAGAAGGAAAGCTTCCACCCTCATATTGTGTATCGATGCCAAAACCAAAATTATTGTACGTCAAAAAAATACTATATCATAGCAAGTGGATTTATTTCAGAAATGCAAGACTGACTTAAATATTAGGAAATCTAATACTATAAATCATCATATGAATAGAAATAAGAAAAAAATTTTGGTGTGACAAAAGATATCAAGTCAAAGGACAAATGATAAATTGGAATAAATGTTTGAAACTGTGTTTTTTTAAATTAAGGTTATTTTTTTAGAGCAATATAAGGTTCACAGCAAAATTGAGGGGAAAGTACAGAGATTTCCCATATAGCCCCTGCCCCCAAAAATGCATAGCCTCCTCCATTATGAACATCTCCCACCAGAGTGGTACATTTGTTACAACTGATGAACCTACATTGACACATCATTATCACTCAAAGTCCATAGTTTACATATTCTATGGGTTTAGACAAATTTGCAATGACACGTATCTACCATTATAGCATCATACAGAGTAGTTTCACTGCCCTAAAAATCCTCTGTGCTCCACCTATTCATCCCCCATATTCTTTTTTTTTTTCTTTTCCTTTATTGTGGTAACATTGGTTTGTAACATTGTATAAATTTCAGGTGTACATCATTATATTTCGATTTCTGCGTAGATTACATCATGTTCACCACCCAAAGACTAGTTACAATCCATCACCATACACATGTGCCTTATCATCCCTTTCCCCCTCTTCCCTCCCCTCTTCCCCTCTGGTAACCACCAGTCCAATCTCTGTCTCTATGTGTTTGTTTGTTGTTGTTTTTATCTTCTACTTTTGAGTGAGATCATACGGTATTTGACTTTCTCCCTCTGATTCTTTTCACTTAGCATAATACCCTCAAGGTCTATCCATGTCACAAATGGCCACATTTCATGGTTTTTATGACTGAGTAGTATTCTACTGTGTATATATACCACATCTTCTTTATCCATTCTTCCCATCATGGGCATCTAGGTTGCTTCCAAGTCTTGGCTATTATGGATAATGCTGCAGTGAACATAGGGGTGCGTGTATCTTTATGCATTCACATTTTCATGTTCTTTGGATAAATACCCAGCAGTGGAATAGCTGGATCATATGGTAGTTCTATTCTTAATTTTTTGAGACATCTCCATACTGGTTTGCATAGTGGCTGCACCAGTTTGCAGTCCCACCAGCAGTGTATGAGAGTTCCCTTTTCTCCACATCCTCTCTAATACTTGTTATTTCCTGTCTTGTTAATTATAGCTGTTCTAACGGGAGTGAGGTGATATCTCATTGTAGTTTTGATTTGCATTTCCCTGATAATTAGTGATGTTGAACATCTTTTCACGTGCCTGTTGGCCATCTGTATATCTTCTTTAGAGAAATGTCTGTTCAGGTCTTTTGCCCATTTTTTAATTGGGTTGTTAGTTTTTTTGTTGTTGAGTATTTTATATATTTTGTTGTTGTATGAGTTCTTCATATATTTTGGATATTAACCCCTTATCAGATATATGGTTTGCAAATATCTTCTGCCAACTGATAGGTTGTCTTTTTGTTTTGTTGATGGTTTCCTTTGATGTGCAGAAGCTTTTTAGTTTGATGTAGTCCCATTTGTTTATTTTTTCTATTGTTTCCCTCGCCTGGTCAGACATGGTACTTGAAACTATGCTGCTAAGACTGATGTCGAAGAGGATACTTTTTATGTTTTCTTCTAGAAGTTTCATGGTTTCAGGTCTTACATTCAAGTCTTTAATACATTTTGAGTTAATTTTTGTGTATGGTATAAGATAATGGTCTACTTTCATTCTTTTGCATGTGGCTGTCCAGTTTTCCCAACACCATTTATTGAAAAGACTTTGATTTCTCCATTGTATGTTCTTGGCTCCCTTGTAGAAAATTAGACCATAAATGTGTGGGTTTATTTTTGGGTTCTCGATTCTGTTCCATTAATCTCTGTGTCTGTTTTTGTGCCAGTACCATGCTGTTTTGGTTACTATAGCTTTGTAGTGTATTTTGAAATCAGAGAGTGTGATATCTCTAGTTTTGTTCTTTTTTCTCAGGATTCCTTTAGCTATTCAGGGTCTTTTGTTGTTCCATATAAATTTTAGAATTCTTTGTTCTATTTCTGTGAAAAATGTTGTTGGAACTGTGATAGGGATTGCATTGAATCTGTAGATTGCTTTAGGAAGTAGGGACATTTTAACTATGTTAGCTCTTCCAATCCAAGAGCATAGAATATATTTCCATTTCTTTGTGTCTTCTTCTATTTCTTTCAACAATGTTTTATAGTTTTCAGTGTACAGATCTTTCACCTCTTTGGTTAAGTTTATTCCTGAGTATTTTATTCTTTCTGTTGCAATTGTAAATGGGATTGTATTCTTAATTTCTCTTTCTGCTACTTCATTGTTAGTGTATAGAAACGCAACTGAGGGCCGGCCCTGTGGCTTGGTGGTTAAGTGCGCGCGCTGCGATGCTGGCGGCCCGGGTTCGGATCCCGGGTGCGCATCGAGGCACCACTTCTCTGTCCATCCTGAGGCCGAGTCCCACATACAGCAACTAGAAGGATGTGCAGCTGTGACATACAACTATCTACTGGGGCTTTGGGGGCAAAAAATAAAAAATAAATAAAATCTTTAAAAAAAAAAGAAACACAACTGATTTTTGTATGTTGATTTTGTATCCTGCAACTTTACCATATTCATTTGTTATTTCTAAAAGTTTTTTGGTGGATTCTTTAGGGTTTTCTATATATAAAATCATGTCATCTGTAAATAGAGACAGTTTCACTTCTTCCTTTCCAATTTGGATCCCTTTTATTTCTTTTTCTTGCCTGATTTCTCTGGCTAGGACTTCTAATACCATGTTAAATAAGAGTGGTGAAAGTGGGCATCCTTGTCTGGTTCCTGTTCTTAGAGGGATAGCTTTCAGTTTTTCTCCACTGAGAATGATATTAGCTGTGGGTTTGTCGTATATGGCCTTTATTATGTTGAGGTACTTTCCTTCTATACCCATTTTCTTCAGAGTTTTTATCATAAATGGATGCTGTATCTTGTCAAATTCTTTCTCTGCATCTTGAGATGATCATGTGATTTTTATTCTTCATTTTGTTAATGTGGTCTATCACGTGGATTGATTTGCGGATGTTGAACTATCCCTGCGTCCCTGGAATAAATCCCACTTGATCATGAGGTATGATCTTTTTAATGTATTGTTGTATTTGATTTGCTAGTATTTTGTTGAGGATTTTTGCATTGATATTCATCAGTGATATTGGCCTATAATTTCTTTTTTTGTGTTGTCCTTGTCTGGTTTGGGTATCAGGGTAATGTTGGCTTCATAGAATGAGTTGAGAAGCTTCTCCTCCTCTTCAATTTTTTGAAAGAGTTTGAGAAGGATAGGTATTAAGTCTTCTTTGAATGTTTGGTAGAATTCACCAGGGAAGCCGTCTGGTCCTGGACTTTTATTTTTTGGGAGATTTTTGATTACTGTTTTGATCTCCTTACTGGTGATTTGGTCTATTCAAATTCTCTATTTCTTCTTTTTTTTTTTTTTTTTTTTTTTTTTAAAGATTTTATTTATTTATTTTTGCCCCCCAAAGCCCCAGTAGATAGTTGCGTGTCACAGCTGCACATCCTTCTAGTTGCTGTATGTGGGACGCGGCCTCAGCATGGCTGGAGAAGCAGCGCGTCGGTGCGAGCCCGGGATCCGAACCCGGGTCGCCAGCAGTGGAGCGCGCTCACTTAACCACCAAGCCACGGGGCCGGCCCCTCTATTTCTTCTTGATTCAGTTTTGGAAAGTTGTATGATTATAAGAATTTATCCATCTCTTCTAGATTATCCAATTTGTTGGCATATAGCTTTTCGTAGTATTCTCTTAGAGTCTTTTGTATTTCTGAGGTATCCATTGTAATTTCTCCTCTTTCATTTCTGATTTTATTTTTTTCTTGGTGAACTAGCTCATCCCCCATATTCTTTTACTTTTAGACTATGAGAAGATTAAATAGTTATGAAGTAGAATTTTTGAAATAGGAAGATATTTTAAAGAAAGTAACCTCATAGTTCATATGATCATCTCCATATATACAGAAAAGGCATTTGACAAAAGTTAACACCCCTTCTTAATTTTAAAAAAGTAATAAAATAGTAATCAATAGATATTTCTATAACGATCAGATATGTCCCACTCATCTATATCATACTTTGTGGGGAAACACAAGTATGTATTCTAAGTAAAATCAGAAATAAGGTGATGATGCCCACTATCACCACTTTGTATTGTATTGGAGGTACCAGCCAAAACAATTATGCAAATGAAAAAAATTGGAGGTAAAGTAATTAGAAAGGAGATGATAAAACCATCTCTATTTGCAGATGATGTGATATATACCTAGAAAATCCAAAGTGATTGACTGAAAAACTTAGTATAAACAATGGGAAAATTCAGCAAGGTAATCTCAATATACAGAAATTAATATTTTTCATATGTACAAACAACAGCCAGTTAGAAGAGATAATGGAAGAAAAGACTTCATTTACAATAGCAACAAAGATAAAATACCCAGAATAAAACTATTAAGAAATGTGCAAGATTTACAAAAACTTTAAAATACTTCTGAAGGACACAAAAGTAGACTTGAAAAAAATGGAAAGACATAACGTCTTTTTGATACAAAAACTCAACATTATAAACAGGTCAGTTTTCCCTAGGTTAATTTATAAATTCAACATGATCCAAATAAAAATGTGTCCTTTTTTCTTCTTGTACTAGCCAATTAATTTTAAAGTTCATATGAAAAAGGAAACAAGCAAGAAAAGCTACATTCCTCTTATAAAAAAGAACAATGAAGAAGGACTAGATATATTAGATATCAAAATATATCCCTAAGCCTCACTCACTAGAACTGTATGGTTTTGGCATATAAGTAGAAAGACCAGTGGAACAGAATAGAAGTTCCGGAAGTAAAATTAAATATATATAGAATTTGGTTTAAATTAAAAGTGGTATCTCATTGTTAGTGTGATAAAGATAGATTTTAAAAAAAAATAAATAGTGTTGGTACAATTGTGTAGCATTTGGAAAAAGGTACAGTTAGATCTATATCTCATATACATCAGGATACGTGCAAATGAATCAAAGATTCAAGTGTAGAAAATAAAACTGTAAAGGCAATAGGTGACAACATAGGTGAATTCATTTATTATCTTAGAATGGCCTTCCTAATTATGAATCAAAATCAAGGGGCCAGATTTAGCCAGTGAGAGGTCCTTTAAGCTGGCTCCCGTGTCCTTGTGACATGCTCCATAAGTTGGTTATCCTGGGTGGTTCATTGTCATTAGTGAACATCTGAACATTTACTCATGGTGGAATGGTAGTTCTTAAACTTCAGATTGCATAAGAATCACCTGGGAGCTAGTTAAAAATGCAGATTACTGGATCTCACCTCCAGATATTCTGATTCTGGGGATTAGTAATCTGCATTTTAAACATGTACCTCTGGTCAATGGAATCATATTGGAGAAGTGCTTGTGTACAGCATTAAACTCCCTGCCAGTGAATAGACTTAAAAAGAAGTACCAAATACTCATTATCCTGAAATTAAGGGTATCAATGGGAGCTAAATTGAGCTCATACCGTACTACTTCAGGTGGTCAGACGCACAAGGTAATTCCATCCTTGAAGCCAGGCGCAAGGTGTTTTGAGATTTTTTCCCCCTTGGATAACCTCCATCCCTCAATCTTGGCAATATTTTCTTTATTACAAGATAGGGGCTCAATTTCATTATCTAAAGAAAACAGTCTGATATGCTTAGAAAACTTACGAATAGTTTCTCATTGATTCAATTTATGAATTGAAATTTCTGATAATTCGAAGAAGAGCATTAAGGGTCTTAATTTTTTTTGTATGATTTTTAAAGTGGGCAATATATTCACATGGTTTAAAACCAGAATGTGTAAGAAGGTATATAGCAAATATCTCCTTGATATTTTTGTACCCTAACACCATCCTTCCTGAGTTTCTTTATTCTTATATAAGCAAATACAAATAAAAGTTCTTGTTTTTCCTCTCTCTCTCTCTTTTTTCTTTTTGTGAGGAAGATTAGCCCTGAGCTAACATCTGTTGCCAATCCCCCTCTTTTTGCTGAGGAAGATTGGCCCTGGGCTAACATCCATGCCCATCTTCCTCTACTTTGTATTGGATGCCGCCACAGCATGGCTTGACAAGTGGTGTGTCAGTCCACGTCAGGGATCCAAACCTGAGAACCCTGGGCCACTGAAACGGATCGTGCAAACTTAACTGCTACGCCACCGGGCCTGCCCCTTTCCTCTCTTTTTATACAAAAGATAGCATGCAATACACATTTTGTGCCTTGTATTTTTCCTTTAATAGTATCTTTTGGAGCTCTTTTAGTATTAGTATATAGAGACCATCTGCATTTTTTTTTTCACAGTTGCATAGATTTCCATTATATGGATAGACCATAATTTATTTAACCAGGCCCCCTGTTGATGGACGTTTGGGTTATTTCTAGCAAACACTCTTGTACATATTATCACTATGTATCCATGTAAGATTATCAGTAGGATAAATTTCCCACAGTGAAATTGTTAAACTAGAAGATACAGGTATTTGTAATTTTGATAGATATTGACACCTCCACAGAGGTTGTATCAATACACATTCTCACTAGCAATAATTTATCACAGCCTTGCTAATAGTATGTATCTTCAAACTTCAGGAGTTTTGCCATTCTGTTAGATGGTATAATAGTGTAGGTTTAATATGTATTTCTCTTATTTTGAGTGAGGTTAAGCATCTTTTCACATATTTCACCATCTGGTCATATCCTTTAGGGCTGGGTCTTATAACAAATCTTTTCTTCATAAGTAAAACTCTTAGTACAGTGCCATACTAAGAATTCAGTGAAAGCTTAGTTGAACTAAATTTAGCAGTTTCTTACTTTCCGGCATAACAAAATGTTCCAGGCTCATCTTGTACCTACCCTGCCCCAGCTGTGGAATCAGCCATTTCTCTGAGGATTCTTGGTTCTTTTTAGTGGGGAATAGTATCACAGACCAAGGGCTGACATTAGGTGTGCTTATTGCTTCTGGAATATATTTTCTTCTTGGCACTTTCATCGGACAGAGGTAGGAGATATATGCATCTATACACATATACATGCACACACATTTATGTATATATATAAATACACACATGCATATACACATGAAATATAAATGCATATACATTTACATGTGCATATTTTAGAAATAATAAGTTCACAAAGATAGCACTAATTCCCATCCATTTCTTTCTTTTTTTGTGTGTGAGGAAGATCAGCCCTGAGCTAACATCTGGCAATCCTCCTTTTTTTTTGTTTTTTTATGTTTTTTTTTTGCTGAGGAAGACTGGCCCTGGGCTAACATCCATGTCCATCTTCCTCTACTTTATATGGGATGCCGCGACAGCATGGCTTGACAAGCGGTGCATGGGTGCCCGCCCAGGATCTGAACCGGCGAACCCCAGGCCGCCACAGCGGAGCACAAGCACTTAACTGCTTGGGCCACCGGGCCGGCCCCTCCCATCCATTTCTACAGGTTTCTTTCTTGCCTTCCATTATTTCATATTTGTATATTCCTTTTTCCTAAGTGAGAACCCAGAGGTGTAACAACATCAACTCATGTACCTATTTTGCTCAGTTCTCTAATACAGCTGAAAGAGTCCAGAATCACTTATCACTTCACCCATTCAACTATAATACACTGTAGCTTGTTTTTTAAAAATTCTTTACAAAGAAAAACGATGTTTCTTTAAAAATAAGTCATAATTCAAATGAATTTACCTGAATTAGATTTTTGTTGTTCCATAAAGGATTCATTGGAGCAGCATACAAAAAATTCTTTCACATAAATTTTAGAGCAATTCTTTTTAGAAATTCTACTTAGACATTTGATGAG
The DNA here is from genome assembly GCF_057802395.1 of Ceratotherium simum simum. Taxonomy (NCBI): domain Eukaryota; kingdom Metazoa; phylum Chordata; class Mammalia; order Perissodactyla; family Rhinocerotidae; genus Ceratotherium; species Ceratotherium simum. The sequence goes on along the minus strand of NC_141906.1, from coordinate 13,120,298 downwards.
GGCAGTATATTAGAGTTCATCTAATTAAAAGTAGGAAATTTGGTAGTTTTACAGTAATAAAAATTTTTTTACTATCAGTATACTTATAGTCAACTAGTCTTTCTAGAAATAACATAAAAATGTACATATTAAATTGTATTCCATTCTAGATTCAAAGACATTACTTTTGCCTAAAATAACAATATGTACAATATTCTAAAAGAAAATATGAACCCTTAGATCATAATCTAAAACTTTGAATTTTCTTATAAAATCCCATAGGAATAAATGTGAATGCTTATTCGTATGTACCATTTATATTAATGTTTCTAGCTTCTAATAATTGATCATTTACAGTTTTCCCATTTTCTTTCAGATACAGGCATAGACCACCATGCTCTTCTAAAACAATTTGATCACCTAAACCACCTGAATCCTGACAAGTTTGAATCTACAGATTTAAATATGCTAATCAAAGCGGTGAGAATAATTCCAAAAAATGTTGTCTTTTGTTGTGCCTTTGAGGTTTTGTAATTTGACAAGTAAATTCAATGAAGTGGTAATATAACTTTTATATACTCTCTAGAGTATCTTTAAAGGGAGATAGCTTAACCCTTATTATGACAGATAATAACGTGGACATACAGGTCTGTAATCCCTTACCCACAATTCCAAAATCCAAAACACTATAAAAGCTGAAACCTGGCTTGAATTATGGTAAGGCTATTTGTAGTTTTTATTTAGCCTAGTTAGTGTGAGTATTCATAGATTTTGCTAAGGAAGTACTCATCTGATTATAGACTCTGCAGGGATGTTGCATAATGTGGCATATATGCCAAATTCCCTTTCTAAAATCTAGAAAATTTTGAAACACATTTGGCCTCAGGTCTCTTCTTTTAGATATGAGTTTGCAGACCTCTCATGTTGTACTGTATGGAGTTACCAAAGTAGATGTTCTAGCCTGGGTGTTATTAGATTTAGTTAAGTGGTTAGAAACCATTCTAGTTTTCTATACTGTACAGATTTGATACAGTCCCTTCCTTTTTCTTCTTTTTAAAATCATTTTTTATATTGCTTGCTTATGAGGAACTTCCTGAAGTTGAAGCTAACTTTGAACTTTTAGTTTCTTTGAATGCCTACATCCCTCATAATAATAATGATTAAGTAAAATAGTAGAATTTTAAAAAGCAGTCCAGTATTTTGGGGCCTTCCTATACTACCTTCTGTTAGAGAGTATGCTATGTGCAAGAAAGGCTTCATTTATATTTTTCAAACACATCTTTTTGTTTAATTTAAACATTGCATTATAGGCTACAAGTGATCTGGAACACTATGATAAAACTCGACATGAAGAATTTAAAAAATATGAAATGATGAAGGAACATGAAAGGAGAGAATATTTAAAAACACTGAGTGAAGAAAAGAGAAAAGAAGAAGAATCTAAATTTGAAGAAATGAAGAAAAAGCATGAAAATCATCCCAAAGTTAATCATCCAGTAAGGATTATGACTTTATGAAACCATAGTTAGATGAAGATATTTCTTTGTATCAGATAGTAGAATTTTATCGTAAGTTACTAGTACTTAAATCTTGATTCTTAATTCTGCGAAGTTTCTCAAATTTATATTTTATTTTGAGTATATACACATAGATTATCTTTTGTTTTGAGTGTTTTTTAAAAATTGATTCACAGGGAAGCAAAGATCAGCTAAAAGAGGTATGGGAAGAGACTGATGGATTGGATCCTAATGACTTTGACCCCAAGACATTTTTCAAATTACATGGTAACGGATTTGATACAAATATTAATATTTATATCTGCTGTTGAAAAATTATGGTTGCTTTACTCTTAATTGATTTCTGCCAAGGTCTGCTATTGAGTCCTACTGATAGTAAATGTTTAGAGTTTTTCTCTAGTAATATAATAGTCTATTGTTGGTCTGCAGTATAAAATATTTTAGATCAGTAGCTGTGTCTTTATACTTGCTTTTACTTTTGGGTCATTATATGACTTAATGCAATGTTCTCTGTAAACTGATAGTATTTCTGTGACTAGCTAGGTTATATCTAACAGGTTTTATGCTATAATATTAAAATTTGCATTTACTCTTATAGTGTATGGTTTTACTTTATATTTTTGGAAAAAATTGGTTAAGATATTTTTCTAACAAACTGTTATGAATTATAAATAATGAATCATTATCAATTGGACTGATCTAAGGCTTCATAAAAAGAAGAAACCATCTGTAGCATATTGATGCTTCATGTCAGTACTACTTTTACAAACCATTTGTAAATAGTTGTATTTTTATTATTTATTTTCTAAGGCATTAAAATCAATTTTTGAATTTGTAACTTTTAAACTTTAGATGTCAATAGTGATGGCTTCCTTGATGAACAAGAATTAGAAGCCTTATTTACTAAAGAGGTAAGTGAGTTTATTAATATTCAGTGCTTTTGCTCTCTTTTTTTTCCTTCTATTATCTTCTTTTCTTTTATGTTGGTTTTAAAATTTTCTTTTTAGTTGGAGAAAGTATATGACCCCAAAAATGAAGAGGACGATATGATAGAAATGGAGGAAGAAAGGCTTAGAATGAGGGAACATGTAATGAATGAGGTATGCTTTAAAAGTTTAACATTATATGTTACCTCTATGGATTATTCAAGTTCTTTCAATGAATCTTACCACAGGATGGAAAATAAATATACAGAATAGGTATCTAATTAGATTTTCCATTTTTGATCCAGAATATTCAGTAGATTCCCTTGGTGTTGATAAAATAATTTGTACTACTTTAAAATATTTTAAAAGATTAAGATGCTGCTCATATAAGCTATAAGAATTCTTTTAGAAGTAAAAAATAATGTAGTCCAATATTTGATATTTTAAAAGGCTATGTTAGTTTTTTCTAAGAAAATCCAAAAAACCCAGTACCTTAATGGTTTATAACAACAAATATTTATTTCTTTATCACATTCCTAAGGTGAAAACTGAGATAGACGTCATAGGCAGAGTGACTAAAACCCAGAGTTTTGCTTTAGTGATTTTCACCTGATATTTGAGCTGTTAATGATGAATTGGGATCTCTGTTGAGTGCTGGCATCCTAAGCATCAAGTGCATTTCTTTGGCCATTATGGAGTTCACCTTTGTAACTGAATTTACCATAGTCTGTAAGAGCCATCGAAGAGAATTTGGAGAGATTGTCAACGTTAGTTTTGATTTAGTTAGTTGTTTGTTTTTAAGAAAAATTGTTGAGAGCATTTTAACTTAAACTCCTGTACTCTTGGCTAAAACAGTCCTCTTTCTGGAAAGGTTTTTTTCCTAGCCCAAGCACTTGGCTTCCAGAGGGATTATGCATGGTGTGGTGAGGGAGGAAGACAATGCTAGCCTGACCAGTCAGATCAGCAGACTCACACTTGGTGATCTTTGGGGGTATCAGGTATATAGATATTTTCAAATTTGAATTATATAGAAGAGAAAGATATCTATTTTCTGATTCTAATATAATTGACTATTCTGTTTCTGGTTTTTTCCCTGCAGTTTCTGTGGGTGTTAGGCTAGCCCTAATTGCTGTATGTTTATGTAGTAGCATGTATTAGAAGACAGTTTCTAAATAATGTGAGAAAGAGTTATTTTATTTTACATATACATTTTCCTTAATCAGGTTGATGCTAACAGAGACCGATTGGTGACTCTGGAAGAGTTTTTGAAAGCTACAGAAAAAAAGGAATTCTTGGAGCCAGATAGCTGGGAGGTAATAGAACCTACTTCAAATGGGATGTATGGGTCAAGAAATTCTACATCAATCTACTCTACTTTTAACTTGTATTCCCCATTATATTTGGATGTGTAGGCTTACTGTCTTGGCTTTTCATATAAAATGTCACTATAAAATAATGGACTTGATTTCTTAGACAGCTTGTGGCAATCTCTTATTTGTAATCACATTGCATATAATTAGAAGTCTTTAAATTTGTACTTTTTCTAAGTGTAAAATATTGTTCACTCTTGAAAATTAGACACATAGATACATTTGAAGAATAAATTAGAAGTTACCTATAATTCTATCATCCAGAGGTAGACACTGAAATTATGCATTGTATTATGCCAATTTGGAAATAGTATGCAGTTGTGTTTTTTTTTTTTTTGTGAGGAAGATCGGCCCTGAGCTAACATCTGCCAATCCTCCTCTTTTTTTTGCTGAGGAAGACTGGCCCTGGGCTAACATCCACGCCCATCTTCTTCTACTTTACATGGGATGCCGCCACAGCGTGGCTTGACAAGTGGTGCGTTGGTGTGTGCCTGGGATCTGAACCGGCGAACCCCAGGCCGCCACAGCGGAGTGCGGGCACCCAACTGCCTGTGCCACTGGGCCGGCCCTGCAGCTTTTTAATTTAGTATATGCATATATAACATAGAGTATATAAACGGTATACTGTCCCATTTTTAATTTATATATGCACATAAAGTCATATCTATATGTTTTTAAAAATGGCTTCATAGTCTATAAATGACTTTGTATGTTTGTAAAATTTTTTTTTAATTTAACAGTATTTCATGAACATTTTCTCTCTCTCTTTTTTTTTTTTTTGGGTGAGGAGATCAGCCCTGTGCTAACATCTGCCAATCCTCCTCCTTTTTTTTTTTTTTTGCTGAGGAAGACTAGCCCTGGGCTAACATCTGTGCCCATCTTCCTCCACTTTATATGGGACGCTGCCATAGCACGGCTTGCCAAGCAGTGCGTCGGTGCACGCCTGGGATCTGAACCGGCGAACCCCGGACTACTGCAGCGGAGTGCACGCACTTAACCACTTGCACCACCAAGCCGGCCCCATGAACATTTTCTAATGCCATTCCTCAAACACATGATTTAAAAAATGACTACTTAGCATACAGTTGTGTGGTTGTAGCATAATTTATATAACCACTCCTCCAGAGTCAGACATTTTGAGTCAATTCCAATTTTTTTTTACTGTAACAACACTATGATGAGTGTCCATTTGTTCATACATTTTTGGGTATCTGTGATGATTTCCCTGCAATTAATTCCCAGAAATAGAACTATTCTCAAAGTTTATGAACATTTTAGTTTTTAAATATATTTTGTCAAATTGCTCCAGAAACATATACCAATTTATGCCATAGTTTACTGTGCATTAATGAGTGCATGCACATCTTTGAAGGAGTGGTTGAGAGGTACCAACCAAAATAGATTGAAGAAAGAACATTGTCTTTTTCTATGTAAAATATAAAATAAAAAGATTACCATTTTAATTAGATTTTTAATTGTCAAGAAAATAGTTTGAGATAGGGTGACCAACCATACTGGTTTACCCAGGACTGAGGAGTTTCCTGGGATGTAGAACTTTCTAGTGCTAAAACCAGGAAAGTTCTGGGCAAATTGGGACAGTTGGTCATCTTAGTTTGAGGTTAAAGAAATCAGCTTCTTTTTGTTATAAGTTTTTGTCTAACATTGGAAATATTTCTGGACTTTGATGAAGAAGAAGAATGCTAAGATTATTCAAACAACTCCCTTTAGTGCTTTGGGTGAAGTAGATCAATAGATAATTATATACTTTTTTCATTTTGACATAATTTCAGGTTTACAAAAAAGTTGCAAGAATAGACAAGGGGGGCCGGCCCTGTGGCTTAGCGGTTAAGTGCTCGCGCTCCGCTATTGGCGGCCTGGGTTCGGATACCAGGGGCGCACCGACGCACCGCTTCTCAGGCCATGCTGAGGCTGCGTCCCACGTACAGCAACTAGAAGGATGTGCAACTATGACATACAACTATCTACTGGGGCTTTGGGGAAAAAAAGGAGGAGGATTGGCAATAGATGTTTGCTCAGAGCTGGTCTTCCTCAGCAAAAAGAGGAGGATTAGCATGGATGTTAGCTCAGGGCTGATCTTCCTCACAAAAAACAAAACAAAACAAACAAACAAACAAAAAAGAATAGACAAGGAATTCTTGAATACCCTTCGCCCAGATTTCCCATTTTACTACATTTACTTTGTCTCTCTCTCTTTTTTTCTCTGTTTCTCTATTTTTGATCTGTGTGTGTGTATATATATAACATATATAATTATTTTTGAGAGTAAATTGCACATGATGCTGCTTTTTAACCTTAAATACTTGAGTGTGTATTTCTTGCAAACAAGGATTTATGTTGCATAATTACAGTAAAATTATTAATGCTATACACACAATACTCTAATCTCTACACTTTATTGAGATTTTTGTTAATTTTCCCAATATTGTTTTTTATAGCAAAAGAAAATCCAAGATCTTGCCTTGAATTTAGTTGTAATGTCTTTCTAGTCTCCTTTCCTCTGAAACAGTTCCTGAGTCTTTGTATCTTATGGCATCGATTTCTAAAGAGTACAGACCAGTTATTTTGTAGAATGTCCCTTGGTTTGAGGTTGTGTGCTGTTTCCTTATGATTCCTACTTTTGGTAGGAATACCACCAAAGTGATGCTAAGTGTACCGTATCAGGAGGCATATGCTGCTGATTATTCCCATAACTGGCAATGTTAACTTTGATTATTTGGTTAAGGTGATGTCTACCAGGTTTCCCCACCATAAAATTACTATTTTACCTTTTCTAATTTAAAAAGTATCTTGTCTAACCCACCATACTGCTAAAATCAGAAGTCAGCTTTTTTTAAAAAAAAAATTCACTCAACATCATATCAAAAGTATTTCCAGGGGCTGGCCAGTTGGCATAGTGGTTAAGTTCGCACGCTCGGCTTCTGCAGTCCGGGGCTCGCAGGTTCGGATCCCTGGCGTGGACCTATGCACCACTCATCAAGCCATGCTGTGGCGGCGTCCCATATACAAAATAGAGGAAGATGGGCACAGATGTTAGCTCAGGGTTAGTCTTCCTCAGCAAAAAGAGGAAGGTTGGCAACAGATGTTAACTCAGGGGTAATCTTCCTCACCAAAAAAAAAGAAAAAGTATTTCCAAATACTACTTGTAAGCATTATTTTAATAGCTATAGAGGTGCTCCACTGTTTCCTCAGAGTTAGACATTTAGGTTATCTCCAGTCTTTTATTGTGATTTACAAAAGACAGTGCTGCTATTTTTGTATACAGCTTTTTATATGTTTAGGGATATTTTATAGGACAGATTCTCAGTGTAGCATTAACAGGACCAAGGGAATATTTTTAAGGCTGTGGATATACTTTGTAAAAGTGCTTTTCAAAAGAATTGTACCAATTTACATTTCCACCAATAAAAAATGAGTGTTCTGTTTTTAAAAAAACGTATCTTTGGGGATATACTTTGAGTATATATACTAGTTTTAGCATCCACTGGTGATTCTGGCCAGAATCAGTTGTTACTATGACTCTTAACAAATGGTGATTTTCTAATCATCTATCCATTTACATTCATTTGTTGCCTTTCTACTATAAGGAAAAGCTGGGGCCTCCGGTGGCGTATTGGTTAAGTTTGCATGCTCCGCTTCAGCTGCCCGGGGTTCACAGGTTTGGATCTCAGGCACGGACCTATGTACCACTTATCAAGCCGTGCTGTGGCAGGTGTCCCACATAAAACAGAGGAAGATGGTCACAGATGTTAGCCCAGGGTCAGTCTTCCTCAGCAAAAAGAGGAGGATTGGCAACAGATGTTAGCTCAGGGCTAATCTTCCTCACCAAAAAAAAAAAAGGGGAAAAGCTGTCCCTTCTCCCTTCTCTATCTATTTATATTAGTGTAGACTCATGGCTTCTTGTTTTATTCAATAAGCTCGAATCCTTACCATCATTATTTATTTCGATGCTCAAATTGTCCCCGATTTGGCTAGTGGGAGTTTCCTCAAACTGGCTTTGTGTCCTTCTGGCATGTTCCTATCATTCTTTGAGGACTTCCTTACTTTTTAGCATAATAAGATGTTCAAAGCTCGTCTTGTTCTTTCTCTGTCTCTCCTCTGGAATCAGCTCTTTTTCTGAGAAGCACTGCTTCCTTTTAGTGGGGATTGATCTTACAGACCAGGATCTGGGCCCTGGAAATGCTCCTTGCTCCTGGAGCATCCTTGCTTCTAGGCCTTGTCAGATAGCACAGTTGGGGAATTAAAAAAAAAAAAAAAAAAATATATATATATATATTTATGTATATTATGTGTATATTAACATATATCCACACATACACGCATATACACATATGTAGAGACACCTACACACATTTATATTCATTTTTACATATTTAGCTATCAATGTGTATTAAAACTCAGGAGTTCACACTATCTCCTTAAATTTCAATCTGATACCTCCACTTCCGATATAACCTTCTATATTTTCCTCTTTCCATATTTCATATGAAACCTGGTTCCCATTTTCCACAATAATGTTCCACTTATTTGCTCAATCCTAGGATGGACAAAGTGTTTCAGAATTGCTAATCCATGCCTCTGCAAAACAAAAGTTTAATATTTGTTTAGATTTTTTTGTTGTTGTTTTTAACCTGAGGGCATACAGTTCAAATACTGTGATCAAAAATTTCTTGGGTTAGTTCTTTTTGTGCCCCTCGTCTTTCTGTAGGTTATTTTATTCACTTAAAAGTATTATTTATTTACTTCTGTTTGTATTCAACTTGGGGAGTTTTCCTGTCCTTGTGGATTTCATTTTTTTTCGGGTTTTTTTTTTTGAGTATGTGAAACATTGACAGGTTTCCAAAAATCAAATCTGTATAAAAAAGGTGTATTCAGAGGAGCGTGATTTTCCTTCCCACATTCTCTTTGTCGTTTCCCACCCAGTCCGCTCCTTTGTTCTGTAGGTAACCAATCTCATCAGTCTCTGGGTTTTCCTTCCTGTTTTCCCTTTTGCTCAAATGAGTACATAAATATATATTTTCTTTTTTCCCCTTCTTTCTTACCCACAAGGTGTAATACTATAGATACTCTTTTGTAGTTTGCTAATCATAGAATTTTAAAGCTGAATCAGACCTTATTGTTGTATTCTTTCCTTATTTTTTTTCATGTAGACGTTGGATCAGCAACAGTTCTTCACAGAGGAAGAACTGAGAGAATATGAAAAACTTATCTCTTTACAAGAAAATGAACTTAAGAAAAAGGCAGATGAGCTTCAGAAGCAAAAAGAAGAGCTACAACGTCAGCATGACCAGCTTGAGGCTCAGAAGCTGGAATATCATCAGGTGGTATTTTGTAAAAGGATTGTGGCGTGGAAAAGGGTTTTAGGTGCCTGGCCAAAAGGCTGTGTTTTTGTAATATAATATTTCCATGTACTATTAGCTGTCATATTTAAATTTTAATGTTTTTTAAACTGCTCTGTTGAATATTAACCTAAAAACTAATTTTAGAGTTTGAATATCTCATTTTGGGAAACAGTTTTCAGTTAGTTTCTTGCCCTTTGTCAAAGGTCACACGTATGAGAGAAAATCAAATAAAACTTACTTTTAAGACATTGTTTCTCCATTCCCTAGGCTGTACAGCAGATGGAACAAAAAAAATTACAACAAGAAATTCCCCCATCAGGGCCTGGTGGAGAATTGAAGTTCCAGCCACGTATGTAATTTTGTTTGTTTATTTGTTTAAGGAAATAAAAAATGAATACATTGAAATTGACATTTATTACAAATATAATTTCAAATAATTAGTATCTATGCTATTTCCTATATATTTGTAGAAATAGAGTAACTTGTATTAAAGAAAAATGAAAAGGCCTATAAAATTTTTATGCATCAGCACATTTCAAAAGCTATATAATTTGATAGCCATATTTATGGTGAAATGATTTATTTCAACATTATTCATAACTCTTTTTAATCAATTATTGATATCATCAGAGAACATTTTTTAAAATTGTAATCTATGATTAGCTAAGCATATTTAAAAAACAAATACTTAGGGCCGGCCCCGTGGCTTAGCGGTTAAGTGCGCGCGCTCCGCTGCTGGCGGCCTGGGTTTGGATCCCGGGTGTGCACCGACACACCGCTTGTCTGGCCATGCTGAGGCCGTGTCCCACATACAGCAACTAGAAGGATGTGCAGCTATGACATACAACTATCTACAGGGGCTTTGGGGGAAAAAATAAATAAATAAAATTATAAAAAAAATAAATAAAATAAAAAACAAATACTTAATATATCTATATATAAAAGGAGATTCAGGATAAAGGAAGATACCTTGAAAATGACAGCATATTTTTTTTTTCAAACAGACGTTTAAAAACTGAAGTCCACCAGAACTTGGAAGAAAACTATTAAATCAACATCTGTTTCTTCTTTTTACCTCCCTTCCTTTTTCTCTGCTCAATAAATATTTTAAAGCATATATGGAATAAAGGAAGATGCTTTTTAAGTGAAAACACATTTTTTTGGGACACAGATATTTAAGGATTGAAGTCTACCAGAACCAGGAAGAAAACAAACTCAATATCTGCTCTCACTTTCATCCTTCCCTTCTTTCTCTTGGTTCTCCTTTAGTGATTTAATTAAGTGGCCTTATGCCATAATTTAATGAAACTATCTAACTATTTAAGTGAGAAAGCTCTATTACTTTTAAAATAAATTGCTCTCACTTACTGAGAAGGATAGATACTTTTTTATGGGGGCTTATCATCCCCTCTCTCAATAAAGGCTCTTTGATATTAATAATCCTTCTCCTGAGAAGACCACAGTATTCCCCAGTGCTTCTTGGTAACTGTTTTTTACTTTCAACAACGTTAACTGCTAGAAATTCTTGTACTGAATAGCTTTTCCTACCAGTTCAGGTCATTTTTCATTCATATTTTCACTTTATACTCTATCATTTAAGATCAGGTTCTGCAACATATAAAGAAAAGCCAAAGATAAGAGTGGTTTAAACTAAATAGGAGTTTTTGCCTCTTACATGAAAGAACTCTGGAAGTAGGTGGTATCCAGGTTACTATCTTTCTGGTCTGCTATCCTCATTACATGGTTTTTATCCTCGAGTTACCTCATTCTCACCATCCAAGATTGCTTCCGGAGGCAGTGGGGAAGGGCAAGAAAAGGAACTTTCCCTGGTTGAATCAGCTTCCTTTAGACAGTTTTCCTAGAGAACTGCACAGCGTTTGAACTTACAGCTCATTGGCCAGAACTGAGTCACATGGCCACCTGCTGCTAGGGAAGCTGAGAATCCATGTGGCAATGTAACCAGCTAAAAGTTAGGCTTCTTTAACTAAGGAAGAAGGAAAGAGGGAATGTTTGGTAGGCAACTTTCAATTTTAACCCAAACAGCTTTGTTGGCTGCCTAAATATCTATGTACATTCTTCTGAAACAGAAGACACTTCTCTCACCCCAAAAGAAAACCACGAAAATCCAATCCATTATTGCATATAGCTCAAAGACCATATTTGAGTATAGTCCCCTCCGTCAGGTTAGGATGTGGCTTCTTATGCTCTGGCCTTCTACAGACTAAAAAGCAAGGTGTCTGCCCCATTAGCACCACATGCATAATGGTGGGATAGGTGCAGGATAAACTGCAGTCAAGTCGACCTTTTAGAAAAGGGAAAAATGAGAAACGTAGCAGTCACTGATCCATAACAATTAAAAAAATACCGCTTGCCAAAAATAGCAAGGTCTCTCTTCTCTGTCCATAAATATATCTCTTTGTTTTTCCTGATTCACCTTTCTGGGAGGAACTCCCTTGTCTAATGTCCTCAGGGGTCCTTGTGTTGCCCTCTAGGAAGTTTTTATTGTCCATTAATTTTCAAGGACACATCTGAGTGGGCATTGGAAAGTGTGCCCTTCTTGGAGCCCGGATAGCCTCAGCACTTCACCGCCTGTTATTGTGGCTTCGGGGGCTCAGGGATTGTTTTAGATAGTTACAGGCTGTTGCAGGCCAGGTTTAGGGTTTTTATTTTGTTTTGTTTTGGCAAGACAGTTTTAAAAACTTGGTAAGTTTCTGGTCTGTTCTCTTCAATTATTACTGTGAGTAATGACAGTCAAAGATCTTGGCAAGACATAGTTTTTAATAAAACACCTCATCTTGTACTTGCTGGCCTCTGTTCTCTCTCTCCCGTGGAGTCTTAAATGAATGGGACCTACTTGGGACCTTGGATGGGATGACAACAATCTCAATCTGATCTTTTTTCCTTGGGATGGCTCCCATTACTTGGCAGAAAATTCTTAAGGGAAATATCTTGAAAAAGGGTGAGGAAGCTTTAGTAGCTTCCTCAGAACCTTTACTTACAACTGTTTCAGTTTGGAGTACGGTAGTAGTAGACTTTTTCAATTCTTCAGGGCTCCAGATTTGGAACTTGGTCAATTTATTTTGTAGACAGAAAACAATTCCCTCAGCAAGGCTATATTCTCTTCCATCTCTGCAGACTTGTTAACCTTAGCTTGGTCACATCTCTCTTGGAGGCCTTTGCTGAAAGAGGGAAGAAGCAGCTAATACAGGCTAGCATTCTGAGGTTCTACCAGCACTTCCTCTGATAGCTTAACCTCAGTTGGCATGAGCTCTCACTGCCCAAAGCCCTGCCTCCTCAAGTAAGCCAACTCTCTAGTTAAGATCCTTTTACTTGCTGCACCTTACTTCTAACTACCAAAGTCTGTATGGGTCAAGATTCTTGGTTGTAGGTAATAGAATCTTCTTTAGCTGTTAGATGGAATGGGGTTGATTAAGGGGTCTATAGAGAGCTCACACAATCTCTGGGAGGGCTGAAGAAACAGAACCTAGGCTGAGCTTCTAGGAACTGCATAACAAGAGTGAGCTGCCAAAGAAGCTGGTGCTTTTGGAACAGTTGAGAAGCTGCCTGCCAGGTCAGGAAGCCACCTGCTGGATTAGGAAGCCGTGAACAGTTGCCAGCTCCAGAAACACACCACCTTTGCCTTGCTTTGTGGTGGCAAAAATGGCTACTTCGTGTCCTGCCTCTCTCCCCATGTGACTCGGTTCGGAGTAAAAGTCTCAGGTGAATGCATCTGATTGATTGGACCAATCATATCTGGAATCCTAGCTGCAAGGGAGGTTGGGCAATAATCGTGTTTAACTTTCCTTCCTCTGTAGGACAGGAATGCAGGTTTAAGCTGTTGAGTGAACCAATCCACTGTAACACCTCACAATTTTACTTTGTTTCTTTTAACATTAATACTTTTCTAAATGCTTAGTTCTCATTTTACAAATTTTAAAATAATCATTGTATACTCCTCCACACATACTTGTGATTTTTTCCCTTAAATCTTGGATCCCAAAATCAAATATAGGAATCTAGAAAAGTTCTGCTTATATACAGCTTAAAAAAAACCCCCAGGGGCTGGCCCAGTGGCGTAGTGGTTGAGGTCGAGTGCTCTGCTTCGGCGGCCCGGGGTCCGTGGGTTTGGATCACAGGCGTTGACCTACACAGTGCCCATTAAGCCATGCTGTGGTGGCGTCCCACATACAAAATAGGGGAAGATTGGCACAGATGTTAGCTCAGGGACAATCTTCCTCACCAAAAAAAACCCCCACTAAAGTCATTCAACAGAGTAATGCTACATGTCTTTAGAGATGGAGAAGAATTCCTATCTAAGGGCCAGCCCGGTGGCACAAGCAGTTCAGTGTGCACCCTCCACTGTGGCAGCCTGGGATTCGCTGGTTCGGATCCCAGGTGCGCACTGACACACAGCTTGTCAAGCCGTGCTGTGGCGGCGTCCCATATAAAGTGGAGGAAGATGGGCATGGATGTTAGCCCAGGGCCAGTCTTCCTCAGCAAAAAGAGGAGGATTGGCAGATGTTAGCTCAGCGCTGATCTTCCTCACAAAACAAAACAAAAAAAAACTTACTAAAAAAAAAAAAGAATTCCTATCTCTATTGTTTAAATTGTAGAAAACATTAAAAAATGGTCTGGAATATCATTTTGTTGATGACTCTGTGATAAGACAGAGATTCTCCTAGGGTAAATTTCTTTAGATAGTGAACTAGGGTTAAATCATGGAGTAATTGGAAGACAAATTAGAGAAATTTCTTAAAAATGCTTTTTTGGCATGAGTAAATAATGGATGGATATTAATGTAGACATACCTCATAGTTTCCAGCATATTACTATAATTTATATTATGAAAAAACAAGAATATTTAGCTTAACATTATTTATGGACGTAAGGAATTCCAGTTCTTGTGAGTATTAGGCATTTATGAGTGAATATTATTTCTTAGAGAGTTGCTAATAGTACTCTTTCCAGCTCTGTTAGAAAGTATTGGTCCTGTTGAATTTATTCCATTCTTCATACCTTTTAAGATATTAAATGGTCTTTGGTTTAGCTGACTTAGAGGTGTGTATTATTCATTTGGGGTTTTGTTTCATACGTGAATTTTCATGAAGCAAGTCAATTTTATAGTATACTCAGGTATATATAATTAAAATTTTATTTTAAAAGATGATGGTCCTCTGGAATATTTAACTCTAATTAGAAGTAGTGGTAAAAATCCTTTGAGACATGGCTATACATTTTTTTTAACCAAGATTTGTTTACAACAGCATTATTTTTTATGCTAATTGAACAGATTTGTATTACCATAGCCTAAATGCAAATCTGTTTTTCATATGAGGAAAAATATGAAGAAAATTTTAATGTTTTATGATAATGTGATTTTTAAGATAGCCTGGCTAATAAAAGAGGAGGTGAGAAAATGTGTTTTTCTTTAGGGAGAAATTTTGACAAGCCCAGTTCTGGTTAGTGTCTAAAATTTAATCTTTGTTTTATAGCTGTGCAGAACAATCAAGAAGAAATGGAAAAAAGCCAGAGTTAGATGAAGAGCTTCATCATTTTCATGCAATATTTTTATCCCCTGAAGAACCTGCTAGAGAAGTCCACCTTCACTCTTAACCACTGGTGCCTGAACTTAATACTTGAATTCATTTGTTTTTGTTGGAATTGAGAGACTAAGGTGTATTAAGTAAAATGCAAAGTTTACTTTTTCATTCCTTGTGGGTGATAGAATGGAAGACTGTAATGACAACATGCTTTCAAGGTGTGAGGTTTGAAGGAAATTGGATCTTTTCCTTTTTTAATTTTATTTTTATATGTACAATATCATTAGCAGGATTCCAATCTTTCCCTACCCACATTTTACTTTATTTTTTAAATGAGTAATTAGCTGTGAATTAGTAACCATTTCTTAGAGAATCCAAGAGCTGAGCCAGAACAAGCAACAGCAGGAAGTGGTGAAGACACCAAATTGAAAGATTTGGATTTATGGTTACCAGCACTGCCAACCTGTTTATTCAGACAAAAGCAAAGCAAAGCAAAACAAAACCAATAAAACTTTTGATTTAATTTTAAGAATTTAGGTTTTTTCAAATATTGCCTATAGAATTATGTAGAAAAACAACTACATTTCATGTTTACAGATGTCTACAGTCTCCACCGCAGAGCTTTTAGCGTACATGTTAATTGATGCCAGTCGTGTTCTTGATGATGAATGCCGTGTACCAGCTTGGCCGTCAGCCAGCCCTGACAGTGTACTTTTCCTCACACGCTCTCCCTTCTGGATGCCTTCAAAGCTCTGCATGCTTGTAAGCAAGTTTTGTTTTGTTTATAATTTGTTGATAATCTATTGCAAGTAACAGATTTGACTTTTGCTGTGCGAATTTTCTTACCTCCTTTTGTTTTATCCTTAGTAATAAGTATGTTTCCCGAGACTTTCCAGGGTCATGAATATATATCTTGTAGTTAAAGTGGTAAAATATTTTATTTTACAATTCTTATAATTTTGCTACTCCATAGAATTTTAAAATGAGTGACGATTTATTTTCCGCATGATTTTAATGAAGTTATGACTTATCCGAGTGCTTTAAAAGTGAGAGAGAAAAATAAAATTCCATCAGTTCTCCTTGCCATCTCCTATCATTCATTGTATTAAAATGTTATTTTTTGACCCCAGAACCCCCCTTCATGTCCTCTTCCAGCCACTAGCTTCCAAAGACTCGTCACTATTCTGACATCTGTCACCACAGATTAATTTTCTGTTTTTGTACTTTGTATAAATGGAATCAAACATTAAAAAAATGTTATTTTTGTTCAATTTTAGTCCATTTTAAAAGTTCACCTTTAGTGATATGCGAGTATTGGTCATTTAATTACATCTCTACCCTCACTTTAGATTCCCCATGTATGGAATACGAAGTGCATGTGCAGCCTGGGCCCGTCTATATTTGTTTGGTACCATGTATTTTTATCTTTTTTGCTGTCCGCACTTATCCTTCAATTGTTAAAGTGATTTGAGTTTGCTTTACTTTTGAATTTTATCCTTTCTGTTCTTGGTGTTGCTACTTTGTAAATATTTCCTTATTAGAGTAGTGTTGTCTTATAGATTGTTTGCTTTTTAATACATATTGGCCATGCCTCTGGATGTTTTAAACATTTTTATGATAGTATTGAAGCATTTTTGTCAAGCACTGACAATTTAAAACTCCTATCCTTTTTGTGTAGTGATTCCTTCTTGTTCTATAGCATTAAGTAATGTATGTTAGAATTTGTATTTTAATTTTTTTTTCCTAAATCTCAGTTGTCATCCTGTATGCATTTCTTGTTTCCTTTGATGTGTATTTATTTTCACTCTCTTTGACGTTCATACTGTTTCACTGAGAGTCAAGGTTGATCTTGGGGAAAAGAAAACCACATTTGTAGGAAAGTCAGGTTTTTGAGAGCTGGTTAGGCGAGCAGGTAGTCATTCCTAGAGTGGTTCTAACTCTGAAGAAAATTTCTAACTCATGAGTCGAGTCCTTGTCTCCTGACCCCTTGCCTTTGACAGAGTGGACCAGCTTATGGAGCAAATGAATATCCCTTGTTCAGTTTTGTAGCTTTTTTTGTACCCTTCTTAAATAATGATAGTTAAAAAAAAATACTTTGTGCATCCCAGCAGACATTTTCCACCTTACAGTTGTTAATAAAGAAAAAAAATTTTTTTTGGAATAGAAAGACCAGGACATGAATTCGGCAATCTCTGCTTAGAAGAGAAGTGCATAGGTTATTGTTTCTTAATTACTTTTGCCTGGATGATCTGAGTTTTAATTAAGTTCTTTCCACTCTATGTACTCTCCCATTTTTCTACTTTTGTATTGACGTATTCCACTATAATGCACCTCCTTCGTCACTGGAGAAGGCTTTGAGGGATGTAGAATGTTGTAGCACCATTGCCAGCTGTCTTCAAGTTTCAATAGCCACCAGCTTCATGGGGTTATTATCAGGCCTTTCAAATGAATTCTCCCCTTCCCTCACAATCCCAAACGACTCATCTTTTTTCTAAGAGAGTCTGTTGTATTACTAATTAAGACTTTGGGGTTACTTTATTAAAACAGGATTAATTTCCGAAAGATTTATATCAAAGATAAAATAGAGGCTAAGTATTTTATTTTAAGGATGACTATTGGAAGTCAATTAATGGCCACAGTGACTTTCATTCTTTTGTGATGGCTCTGGTGACTTCTGGAGAGTTCCGTCTGCACCTCTCCATCCAGTTTCAGGGCCTAAGAATGGAAGAGCCCTGGAGGCTGAAGTATTGTAGCCAAGGTGGAGGAAAGAGCCCCTTTTCAGAGAAGGTGTTTCTTTCTCCGAAGCTGTTAATCCAGGATCTATTAGCACATAGGAAAGTTATAAGCCCTTGCAACTTTCAAAGTGTCTGTCTATGTACCGATTTATATAGCCTCTAATTAAAAAATAATATTTTTGGAAGGAATATGTGTGTGTTTATATGTTCACTTGTGCCTAAAACAGGTCTGAGGGGAAGACCATTAGTTATTCCATGTCTTCTGAAAAAATTGTCTTCTGGAATGAAAACATGAAAAAAAAACTTTTTTTCATTATTGCTTTTCCTTTTCATGACAGAAACCAGTGCTGCATAACCCATATTTTTATCAATATTTATTATGTTTTAAAAACCATTTAGGGCCAGCCCCGTGGCTTAGTGGTTAAGTGCGCGCGCTCTGCTACTGGCGGCCTGGGTTCGGATCCCGGGCATGCGCCGACACACCGCTTCTCCGGCCATGCTGAGGTCGCGTCCCACATACAGCAACTAGAAGGATGTGCAGCTATGACATACAACTATCTACTGGGGCTTTGGGGGAAAAATAAATAAATAAAATTAAAAAAATAAAAAATAAAAACCATTTAATAATGATGGTTTATGCATCCTATTTTAAAGTCAGGATTTTAAAGACCTTTTATTTGTTATTACTAATTTGGGGGGATTTTGAAAATTTTTCAATTTAAATGTTGAATTAAAAGTGTAACCTTTTAGGGCTGGCCCCGTGGCTTAGCAGTTAAGTGCATGCACTCCGCTACTCGTGGCCCCGGTTCGGATCCCAGGTGCACACCGACGCACCGCTTCTCCGGGCATGCTGAGGCTGCATCCCATATCCAGCAACTAGAAGGATGTGCAACTATGACATACAACTATCTACTGGGGCTTTGGGGAAAAAAAAAAGGAGGAGGATTGGCAATAGATGTTAGCTCAGAGCCGGTCTTCCTCAGCAAAAGGAGGAGGATTAGGGTGGATGTTAGCTCAGGGCTGATCTTCCTCACAAAAAAAAAAAAAAAAAAGTATAACCTTTTATAAATATGTGGCCAAAAATGTTTTGTTAATTTTAAACTTTGTAAAGAAATTTTATTAGTTTGAAGTGTACTTAGATTTAATTCTTCTTGACTTTTTAAGATAATTGGACTATTTTTAAAACTACAAATAAATAATTGGATTTTAATTTGATAATCATATAGGTTTGTTATATTTGAATTTTTTTGACTATTGTAAAAATTCTTCTAGTGCAATATTTGTTGGAAAATATTCATCATCGTTTGTATAGGTTTATTTTTAATTATATTAAATGTAAAATCAGAAAAATATGTAATATTTGTTATAATTTTCTGGGGAAAAAGACAAATTTGACAACATTGAAAGAATGGATTGCCTGCAAAACACTGACATGGTGGAGTCACGGAGCCGCAGGGCCTTAGAGCTCATTTACCCGTGAAGGAACCCCTTCTCCAGCATCTCCTAGTAGATTCTATCTCCAGCCTCCGCTTCCAATGAGAGCACTGAAGTAGAATTCACAGTGGTTTCCAGGCTTGTCTGCATGTTGGAATCATCTAAGAGTTTCCAAAAATACTGATGCCTGGGTTGCATCTCCAAAGATTGTGATTTCATTCTTCTGGAGTGTGGTCTGGGCTTTGGAATTTTTGAAGATCTCCAGGTGATTCTAATGTGCAGACAAGTTTGGGAACTGCTGGTAAATCATGTGGATAACCACATCACCCTTTTTCAACATGAGAGAATCCACACCGGGGAGGAACCCTGGCTGATGTTATAAAGGTTCTAGAAGCATTTGGGTGTCGCTTCAGAGGATTTACAGCTACATGTACGTGTACACTGGTGTTTGTGTAAGATGTAGGAAACATTTCCACTTAAATTCAAGAACCATTTAATAGGAAGACCTCACTAGTGGCCAAGAATCCATGATTATGGTGTAGTAGAAACTACTGGGGACTGAGTGTTAGGATCCTGGCTCTGTCATTCTCTAATTATATGATTTGTTTTTTCCTTCTAGAGTTTAGAGGAAAAAGTCTAAAAGTTCTAGACTGTGAGTGTTTAAATTTTTTTCTAACTTTTCAATTTGAAATCATTTCAAACTTATGAAAAACTTGCAAAAGTACTAGGAACAATTCCCATGTGCCCTTCACCTAGCTTCCCCAAATGTTACCATCTTACAAAGTTATTAAAATCAGGAAATCAACATAAATTTTATTAACTTATCTGCAAATTTTGCCAATTATCCCACTACTATACTTTTTCTAGGTTAAGAGCCAATCTGGGATCACACATTGTATTTAGTTGTGTGTATATGTGTGTGTTTAATTGTCAACTTTGAAAAAAAAATTCGAAACCTATCCAAAAAAGTTGCAACAACAGTACAACTAATTCTAGTATGCCCTTCCCCTAGATAGATCAATTGTTAGCAGCCTGCCACATTTGCGGTTAAGCTCTCTCTCTGTATAATTCTTTTTTTTTACTGAAGCATTTCAGAATTAAGTTGCAGACATTGTGATCCTTTATCCTAAATATGTGAGTGAGCATCTTCTAAGAACAAGGACTTTTTTTTTTATAATAACCATCTTATAATTATCAAATTTAGGAAATTTAACATTGTTACAGTACTATTAATCTAACAGATGCTCCATATTCAAATTTCACCAATTGCCTCAATACTGTCCTTTATAGTAATTTTTTTCATGATCCAGGACCTAATCCGGAATCAAGTTTTACATTTAGTTGTCACATCTCCTTCATTTCCCTTTATCTGGAATAGCTCTTCAGCCTTTCTTTGTCTTTCATGACGTTGATATTTTTGAAGAATACAGGCCAGTTGTTTTATAGAATGGCCCTCAATTTGCATTTGTCTAGACCAGTGTTTCTCAAAGTCTGTGACTAGTGCTGGTCTACACATTGGTGTCACCCAAGCGTGTCAACATAGAAATAATTTTATGTCTCTTTAATAATAAAAATTGGGGGCGCCAGTGCCAGTCTTCCTCAGCAAAAAAAAAAAAAAAAAAAGAGGAGGATTGGCAAATGTTACCACAGGGCTGATCTCCTCACAAAAAAAAAAATTGGGGGCTTATATTTTTATGTCTTTTGATTTTGTTTTTTTAAGAATTCATTTCTATTATATTTTACAAAATACCAGTCCTCAATGGGTTGGACAGTTTCTTTAAAAAGGGTCCCTCATCACAGCTACTTTGAGCAGCACTCTAGATGAGATTTTGGAGGCTAGGGGCTGTGCTTTATTCATCTCCGAATCCATTACACCCAGACCACACCTGGCAGATTTCAGTAAATGGTTGCCTGCGGGATGATTGAAATGGCCCATACCTTTATTAGAGAAGCTTTTCTTATGCTGAGTCAAAATCTGTCTCTCCATAAATTCTGCATGGGAACCTTAAATCTGTCTTCAAAAACATCATATGACATGTCTACTCCTATAGTTAGGTGTTGGTTTGTCAGAGATTTAAAGATTGATATCCGGGTGGCTGGTGGCGTCGAAATTAAGTTCGTGCGTTCCACTTCTGGGGGCCGGGGTTCGTAGGTTCAGATCCTGGGCGCCGACCTATGCACTGCTCATCAAGCCATGCTGAGGCGGTGTCCCACATAGAGCAACTAGAAGGATGTACAAGGATGACATACAACTATCTACTGGGGCTTTGGGGGGATAAAAGAAAGGAAAAAAGGAGTAAGATTGGCAACAGATGTTAGCTCACAGCCAATCTTCCTCAGGAAGAAAAAAAAAAGACTGACATCATGTCTTAAACCCCCAGTGTACTCCAAGCAAAACTAGCTCTGTTCCTTTTACCATTTATAATGATTAGGATTAAGTTCTGCTGAAAATGAGAACACCTCAAATACGAGTGGCTTGTTGACTTTGTTTCTTATGTTCCACAAGTTCAGAAGTGTCATTCTAGGGCTGGTGGGAAGTTTCAGAAATCAATAGGGACCCAGCACCCCTGTCTTTGCTGTCCCATTGTGCTCAGTGTGTAGCTTCTACACCATGGCCCAGGATGGCTGCTCATGCTCCAGCTATTACATCTGCATGCCTGCCAGCAGAAGGAGGAAGAGGTGAAAAAGAGCACATTCCTCCCTTTGAGGACATTTCCCAGGAATCACACAAAACACTTCCATTTGTATTACTTTGGTCAGAACTTGGTCATATGGCCACAGTTAGCCCAAAGAGAGGCTTGGAAATGTCGTCTTTTATTTTGGAGATCTCTGTGCTCAGCGAAAAATTGGTGGCTTTTGTTTTTGGCTAAGATTCACCCTGAGCTAACATCTGTGCCAATCTTCCTCTATTTTGTATATGGGTCACGGCCTCAGCATGGCTGATGAGTGGTGTATGTCTCTACCTGGGATCCAAACCCACGAACCTGGGCCACTGAAGCGGAGTGTGCCAAACTTAACCACTAAGCCACGGGGCTGGCCCCTGATGGCTTTTTTAAGAAAGAAGGGAAAATAGATATTGGTTGACAAGTAGCAGTCTCTGCCATATTGTCGTTGTATGCGTGTTCTCGTATGTACGTCTCTTCTTAAATCTTCTGATTACTTGTTGGACGTTTTCATGAATTTAAATATAGTTCCAAATTGTATGTGATTTTCCAAAAGCAAGTTGGACATAATGTGTCTTATATAAATGACCTCAGTGTTAACCAGCATTTGAGTACCATGTCTCAACACTATGCAGCAATAAAGGACATGCAAAGTCAGAGACTTCCATAAACCCCTAAGAATATATACTCAT
Organism: Ceratotherium simum simum; assembly: GCF_057802395.1. NCBI lineage: Eukaryota > Metazoa > Chordata > Mammalia > Perissodactyla > Rhinocerotidae > Ceratotherium > Ceratotherium simum. Next base: position 13,098,082 of record NC_141906.1, on the reverse strand, counting down.
TTGTTTGAGAAGCATTTATGAAGCTTCTGTTGTGTGCTTTGGAGTTGAATGAAAGATTGGCAAAGGTATTAGAAGATATGTTTTCTTGTGTGTTTACAGGAATTAAATAGATGTGAAATTGGTAAAAATGATAACACAGGTATACAAGATTAACATATTTTTATTTTTCTTTAAACGCTAATAAAATATAAATGGTGAAACCTGCCAATATTACTCCTTTTACTTTTTTGGTAATTTCTCCAGTTTCCACAGGGTGATATGTATGTGTTACAACATTGTGAATCACCATTCTGGGCAAGTATAGGGATTCATCATATATTTCCACTGGGGACGTTATTTAATGATGTCAGTAATAGCAGAACAGTAAAGGCTCCCTGGAGGAGGTAGCAGTTGAGAAGAGCTGTAAGTTAGGATTTTAGAATTCTATAGCTGGACCTAACCTTGCAGATTTCTACGTGTTAAAACTGTGGCCCCAAATCTATATCCTTCTGATGGTCTATCAGCTAGTTGGTGTCAATGTGGGCACCCTGCTTATCTCCCAGGTCTATGGTCTTTCCAGTATGCACTCTGTTTGTTCTGCAGATAACTGAGTATGTAAATATCTGCCTAGTTACTGACAGTACCGCTAACTCTAAATTCACTATGCCAGTAAGACTACTCTATGAGGGATTTGACCCAAACCTCACTTGATTCTGTAATTCTTACAAGAGCCCTGCAGGGAATTTTACTATCTCAATTTTAGAGAAGTGGAAACAGGCTGGGGGTGTGAGGTAACTTGCCCACTGTTCCACAAATGACAGATGGCATAGCTGGCATTAGAGTCCAGGTCTGCCTGTGGTTTTCTGTAGATTACACTCTTTTTAATGATGTAAGGAAAAAAAATTAAGTAGGATCAATGAGACTACTGGGATGCAAGATGCTGGGGAAAGAGGCGTGTGCATTTATAATAACAGCAATGCCTCATGTGTTCGGAACTTTGCAGTTAAGTTGACTATAAATCGGTCTAGAGGTGGTAAAATTTAATGATCACTGAATGAGCATTTTAGGTTATACCTGACGAGGGAGGTCACAAGCCACTTTTTGGTTAGTAAGGGGATGGGAAATAAAGGACCGCCATCAGACGTTTCACTGAAGTGTCTGGGAGATACAAATTTGGCTTTTGGCTTAGGTAATGTAAGTTTTTTTTTTTTGGTAAGATCGGCCCTGAGCTAACATCTGCCAATCCTCCTCTTTTTTTTGCTGAGGAAGACTGGCCCTGGGCTAACATCCATGCCCATCTTCCTCTACTTTATATGGGACGCCGCCACAGCATGGCTTGACAAGCGGTGCGTGGGGTGTGCACCCAGGATCCGAACCAGCGAACCGGGGCCGCCCCATCAGACCGCGCGCACTTAACCGCTTGCGCCACCAGGCCAGCCCCCTAAGTTTTTTTTTTTTTAAGTAATAGAAGTTTACCATATCAATGGTAAGAACAGTCACCCCCAACGCGTGCGGTGGGTTCCTGCATTGCATTCACTAAACACCCTTAGTGGATCCTCATTAGAGCAGCGCCTCAGGCGCATCGGATCCTGGCCTCAGTTTACAAAGTGAACCGATAGGCTGAACTGTATCCTGGGTCCGGACGCCGCGCGCTTGGAGGTGAGGTCGGCCTGCTCACTGCGGCGCTCCCAGCCCCACCCGCTCCGCATGCGCCGCTGATCGCTTCCCGCCCAACCCACTCCGCCTGCGCCGCACGCTGTGGCTGAGCGGGTCCGCGATCCTTTCCCGCAACACCGGCTCCCCGTGCGCCGCTGGCGGAGGTGTGGCCGGGCGGGTCAGCTGATCGCTTCCAGCCCCACCCGCTGAGCGAGCGCCGCTGGCGGAGGTGTGGCCGGTCACGTCGCTCGCCAAGAGTTTCCTCCCTTGTGAAAGGAGTAACCAAAACGGCTTCGCAGAGTTGTAGAAGGGGCCCAAAGATCTAGGAGGTGCAAATGCGCCGTTAGGTAATTCCGTCTGCGTACAAGCCGGGCCGCTGCGCGGGAGTGTTCCTGTCGCCGCTCGGTTTTAAGATCGGAACTTCAGAGGGAGACTTCGTGGGCGGCGGCCTCGAGGCGGACCTAGGCCGGGGCGATCCCACCCAAACCTCGCCGGGCTGCGAACATGGAGGAGGCGGCAGCAGGCCGCGCATCGTGGGGCTTCGTGCGGCTGCTCCCCGTTCTGGTTCTGGGCCTGTGGAGCACGCTGCCCACCGCAGGTAGGACCGCGGGGCCTGGAAGGGAGGGAAGGAGGGGCAGTTGTCTCTAGGGAGTCCCGCCTGAGGTCGGCATCCCCCTGGGGCTATACTTTAAAGAACCCCAACTCTGAGCTCTCCTTTGTGAAATGCGGATTCATGTACTGATTGGACAATTATGTATTGACATCTACTATGTGCACCTGTAGGAGGAGCCTTGAGACTGAGTTCTTCCTTCAGTGTTGTGCAGAGCGCTCTGTAAACTTAAGCGCCCCTTGCATCATTCTAGGTGCTGGAACTGAGAAGAAAAATCGGGAGGGGGGGAAATAAGTGTACTCCACTTGCGTACCAATGAGGCATCTTGACTGTGAGGGGAGTGTTTTAACCTCACGGTGACATTCAGACGTTCCCTTTCACTTTTTTTGGGACACTGATGGACGTTTCTGTCTAATTATCGCACAAGAAGCCACAGGCTGAAAGGCATTTGAAGACATATTTAAACTCATTACTAACAATAGAATAGAAGTTAAAACAATAAGATACCACTTGATACTTATTAGACTGGCCAGAATAGGCCGGGCTATGCCAAGTGGTGGTGGTGGGGCATGTGGCAATCTAAGTGTAAGTGTCTGAGTGTACTTCAGTGGGGATGTCCATGAGCTAAATGTGGATGCTCACCATGGAGAACTGGGCAGCAGCTTCAAGCAATGGGCTAGCTGTACACATAGCATTGTGGAACCATCTTGAAGGCATAGCGCTAAGAGAGAAACAATGACATAGAACTCAATACCGTTTACAGAAGTTTGAGAAATAAAATAAGACACAGTTTAAAACAAAAACAAAAATAAAGACATTAAACATCTTAGAATGATTGCCTGATAGGGGAGCGCAATGGAAATAAAAAAGCATAGTATTTCTATACACTTGCAATGAGTGATCTGAAAATAAAATTAAGAAAACAATTTCATTTACAATACCATCACAAAGAATAAAATAGGAATAAATTTAACAAAAGAAGCACAAAACTTATTACTCTGAAAGCTATAAAATATAAAACCATTGTTGGAAGAAATTTAAGAAGATCTAAATAAATGAAATGGAAAAACATCCTGTTTTAATCTTCTTGGGCTGCGAGTGGCTTAAACAGTAGAAATTTACTTCTCACAGTTCTGGAGCCTGGGAGGTCCAATATCAAGGTGCTGGCTGATTTGGTTCCTCGGGAGGGCCCTCTTTCTGGCTTGTAGAGGGACACCTTCTTGCTATATCCCCAGGTGTGGAGAGAGAGAGATCATTTCTCTCATCTCTGGAAGTCTTTTATAAGAGCACTAATCCCGTTCATGAGGGCTCCACCCTCATGATCTAATTACCTCCCAAAGGCCCCACCTCCAAATACCATCCCATTGGAGATAAGGCCTCAACAAAATGAATTTTGGGGGGACACAAACATTCAGTCCATAGCACATCCCAAAAACATGTTCATGGATTTGAAGACCACATTGTTAAGATGGCAGTACTCCTCAAATTGATCTATAGATTCAATGCAATTCCCATTAGAATCTCAGCTGACTTCTTTGTAGAAATTGATGAACTGATTCTAAAATTACTATGAAATTGCCAAAACAATCTTGAAAAAGAACAGAGTTGGAGGATCTTACGTGGATTAATGAAGGACTACGAATTCAGGGCCTGTGTACCTGAGACACCCCCTCTCCCCCCAAAAAGGAATTTGTTTCCAATTACATGGTAGTGTTGGAGAGTACCAGGCCTAGTACTTTCCAGGGTCTCCCTTAACTGAATCCTCTTGTTGCCACAGATTTCCTGGAAGTAGAGATGGCAGAGAAGCCTCAGATTGTGTTGCTGAATGACAACGCCACCATCTTTTGCAAGGTCCCTGGTTCCCTACCCCTTGATATCAAGTATATGGGTATCATCTGGTATCAGAAGAGTCGAGTGTCTAAAACAGAGAGCAAGCTGTTTGAGTTTTTCGGGGACCACCAAAAGGCATTCCGACGTGGAGCCATTGTGTCTCCACAGAGGCTGGAGATGGGAGACGCCTCTCTGCAGCTGCCTGCGGTCCAGTTGAGTGATGCGGGCGAGTACCGATGTGAGGTGGTGGTCACCCCTGAGAAGGCAGAGGGAACAGTCCAGGTAGAGGTTTTGGGTGAGTGCCTGAGGGCAGTGCCCTGTGGTTCCCATGGTGCTGAGGCTTGGGGTGGAGTTGTGGATGGGCTGAGTGGAGCAGAGGTTTAAAACATGGGCCAAGGAGTCAGATAGACATGAGTTTGAGTCCTGGTCTTCCATGGACAGCTGGACAACTTTGGGCAGGTTATTAATCATGCTGACCTCAATGTCCTCCCTCTAAACAAATGTAATAGTACCCACCTTAGAGGATTCGTTGTAGGGAAGAGTCTGTGGAAAAGGCAGGTAAGATGCTTAGCATAGTGCTTGGCCCATTGTAGGTGCTCATAAAAGATAAGCATAGTAATTATTATATAATGCACCTGTGGGCATCAGTGTTCACTGAAGAGGTGCCTCTGAGAGGTAGCTGGGAAAGGAGATGCTGCGCTCTGGCTCCACAGCTGAATCCTATTCCAGTTTGGCTGCTTACAAATTGAGTGATGGGGTCAGTCATTTAACATCTTTGGACCTGAATTTTCCCATGTACAAAACGGGGTGGTGAGTCATACCTGCCTCTTAGTGTTCTGAGGATTACAGACGATAATGTATGAACATGCTTAGCTGAGTGCTGTTGTGAGGTAGGTGCTCAGTCAAGACTTATAACAATATCCCCTAAGCACCTCTTTGAGCTCCACTTTATTATAAATAGGTCTGATATATGTGAATTTGCTTGGGAGGTGTATTAGTTTGCTAGGGCTCTCATAACAAAATACCACTGACTGGGTGGTTTAAATAAAAAAAGTTTATTTTCTCACAATTCTGGAGTCTAGAAGTCTGAGATCAAGGTGTCAGCAGGGTTGGTTGCTTCTGAGGCCTCTCTGCTTGGCTTGTAGATGCCTGTCTTCACATGGTCTTCCCTCTGTGCACATGTGTCCTAATCTCCTCTTCTTATAAAGACATCAGTCACATTAGATTAGGGCCCAACCCAATGACCTCATTTTAACTTAATAACCTCAATAAACCCCTGTTTCTGAATAAAGTCACAGTCTGAGGGCCTGGGGTGAGGACTTCAACATATGAATTTTGGGGGGCCACAATTCAGCCTATAACAGGGAGGCAATGTCTATGAGCCCTCCAAAATTGTACTTATGACTTTTAATATTTTACACATGTTGATTTTGGGGATAGGGATTTATATTAGTTAGGGTTCATTTCCTCTGCAGTTGACAGAAAGCCTAAAATAAAAGTTTTTATAAAAAAATTAATAGACTTTATTTTTTAGAACAGTTTTAGATTTACAGAAAAATTGCAGATAACAGAGTTCCCATATTACTCCCGCCTCCACACACCACTTTCCCTATTATTAACATCTTGCATAGTACAGTATATTTGTTATAATTAATGAACCAATACTGATTACTTACTATTAATTAATGTCTGTAGTTTATTCAGATTTCCTTAGTTTTTAACCTGACGTCCCTGATAATTTTCCTTGTTCTGAAGGCTGCTTTGAAATTCATATACATAGCTATTCCTGCTTTCTTTGGATTAGTGTTAGTGTAATGTATCTTTCTCAATCTCTTTACTTTTAACCTACCTGGGTCTTCATGTTTAAAGTGGGTTTCCTATAGAAAATGCATATTTGAAGTCTTTTTTTTTTTAATTCACTCTGACAGTCTCTGTCTTTTGGTTGGTGAATTTAGACCATTCATTTAAAGTGATTGTGTCTATAGTTGGATTACTATGTCCCATGTTTGTATCTGTTTTCTATCTGATGTACCTGTTCTTTATTTTTTTATCTTCCTCTCTTTTTATGCCTTCTCTGGTTTTAATTGAACATTTTGTACGATTTTATTTTCTCTCTCTTTGTATATTAATTTATACTTCTTTAAATTTTTTTTTTTTTTTAGTGGTTGCCCTAGAGTTGCAATGTACATTTACAACTGATCTAGGTCCACTTTCAAATAACACTGTACTGCTTCATGGTGGTTCAGATACTTTATAACAGAGTATTCCTAATTCTTCCCTCCTATCTCTTATAACATTACTGTCATTCATTTCACTTATCCATATGCTATAACCACCCAATACCTTGTTGCTATTATTATTTTGAATGAACAATTATCTATTAAATCAATTAAGCATAAGAAAAATATATGTTTTATTTTACCTTCACTTATTCCTTCTCTGTCACGCTTCCTTTCTTTATGTAGATTCTAGTTTCTGACCTATATCATTTTCCTTCTCTCTGAAGAACTTTTTAATATCTTCTAAGGCAGGTCTACTGGTGGCAACTTCCCTCAGTTTTCGTTTGTCTGAAAAAGTCTTTATACTTCACTTTTTGAGAATAATTTTTCTGGATATAGGATTCTAGATGGGTGAGTTTTTTTCTTTCAACACTATTTCACTCCACTCTCTTCCTGTGTGCATTTCAGAAGTCCTTTGTCATTCTTTTCCTTGTTCCTCTATAGGTATGTTATTTTTTTTCCTTTGGCTTCTTTCAAGATTTTCTCTTTGTTTTTGTTTTTCTGTGTTTTGAATATGATATGCCTTGGTGTAGATTTTTTGGTATTTTCTGTTCTCCAAGCTTCCTGGATCTGTGCTTTGGTGTCTGTCACTAATTTCGGAAAATTCTTAGCCATTCTTTTTCTTTTTGTTTTCTTTTTTTTTTTTTTTTTTTTAAATCTTAGGGAGTTTACTTTATTTTATTTTATTTTTTTTTGTGAGGAAGACCAGCCCTGAGCTAACATCTGATGCCAATCCTCCTCTTTTTTGCTGAGGAAGACTGGCCCTGGGCTACCATGCATGCCCATCTTCCTCTACTTTATATGGGACGCCGCCACAGCATAGCCTGCCAAGCAGTGTGTTGGTGTGTGCCCAGGATCCGAACCGGCAAACCCCGGGCCACTACAGTGGAGTACACGCACTTAACCGCTTGCGCCACCGGGCCGGTGCCAGCCATTATTTTTCAAAATATTTCTTCTGCTCCTTTCTCTTTTCTTCCTCTGGTATTCCTATGACGTGTACATTACACTTTTTGCAGTTGTCCATAGTTCTTGGATATTCCGTTCCCTTCTGTTTTTTTTTTCCCCATTCTTTTTTCTCTTTGCATTTCAGTTTGGGAAATTTTTATTGACATCTTTAGCTAGCTGATTCTTTCCTTGGCATTTTTAAGGCTACCGATGAGCCCATCAAAGGCATTCTTCATTTCTTTTATAGTGTTTTTGATTTCTAACATTTCCTTTTGATTCTTTCCTAGAGTTTCCATCTCTCTGCTTACATTATCCATCTGTTCTTGCATGTTGTCTGCTTTTTCTGTTAGTACTTTTAATTTTAATCATAGTTATTTTAGATTCCTTATCTGATAATTCCAAAATCTGTGTCATACCTGAATCTAGTTCTCATGCTTGCTTTGTCTTTTCACACTTTTCAGCATGCCTGGTAATTTTTTGCTGAAAGCCAAATGTTATGTATCAGGTAATAGGAACTGAGGTAAATAGGCTTTTTGTGTGAGATTCTGTGTTAATTTGGCTAGGAGCTGGGCTGTGTTTAATGTTAATGCTGTAGCTGTAGGCACCAGAGACTTCACTTTCCTCTAGTGTCTTTTTTCCCCCTTCCCTGTTTTCTTTGAGCTTCCCAATGAACTCCTTCTTAAATAGAGTCTGTGTCTTGCAGCTGTCTCAGTTGTAATCTGCTGTTATTATGCTGGAGCCCTGTTGATGTGATTGGGAGGGGAAGCGGTTTATAATCTTATGATTAAATCTCATTCTTTGAGTGGCCTGAGCCCCTAGGCTGTGACCTTCAGAAGTGTCCTGGGTGGGACAGGAAGGTTAGAGGGGGCTGGAGATGGCTAATCATCCTTCTCTCAGGCCAGATAAGGCTCTGTCATGGAGAATACACTGGGTATATTTTTAAATCGTATTTTTCCTGTCTGAGTTTTTCTTGAATGTTCACTGTGAGAACCTGGTGGGGTTCCTGGAGATAAAACCATTAAAGTGTGGTGGCCCCCAAGAGTTTTTACTCTCAAGCTAGTCTACACTCATCCTTTAGCAACTCATAGTAAGAGTTACTGCTTAAGTGCTTGTACCAGTTATGGCTCCAGCAGCTTCTTTTTACGGTAATATGATTTTGACTGTGATTCTCTCAATCTTCCTGTCTCTCTAGTTTTCAGGGTGGTGGTTTGGCCTGCCATCTCAATTCTCTGATGGATCTAAGAAAAGTTGTTGATTTTTCTTTGTTCAGCTCAGCTTTTTTTCTTGTTTTGAGGATAGGAGTGATGACTTCCAAGGTCTTTACACATCAGAGGGGAAACCAGAAATCAACAGTGACTTTTAAAATGGTAGTTTAGGGGGCCGGCCCAGTGGCGTAGTGGTTAAGTTCGCACGCTCTGCTTCAGCAGCCCGGGGTTCGCAGGTTTGGATCCTGAGCGTGGAACTACGTACTGCTCATCAAGCCATGCTGTGGCGGTGTCCCATATACAAAATAGAGGAAGATGGGCACAGATGTTAGCTCAGGGCTAATCTTCCTCAGCAAAACGAGGAAGATTGGCAACAGATTTTGGCAACAGATTTTAGCTCAGGGCCAATCTCCCTCACCAAAAAAAAAAAAAAAAGGAATTACATTAAAAAAATAAATAAAAGAGAAAATGAAAAGGTAGTTTATTTTTCTTCCACACAAATGTAGCCAAACCAGGGCAGGTATGGCAGTTCTGTGATCATGTGGGACTCAGGACCCTTCTATCTTGTCACTTTGCTGTCCTCAGCTTGTAGCCTCCACCTTGTGTTTGGAAATGGCTTCTCCATCTCTAGCCATCGCATGGTATTCCAGCCATTCTGCAGGAAGGAGGAAGAGTAGGGGGAGAGAAGGGCACAGTCCTTTTCTTTAGGATACCCTTATTATTTAAAGATACTTCCTGGAAGTTGCTCTTGCCACTTCTGATACATCCAAACTACTAGAAACCCTGTGTTCACATGGCTACACCCAGCTGCAGTGGAGGTTGGGAAATGTAGCTTTAACTCAGATGTGTCATTGAAGAATGGAAATTGGCAGCAATAGCAGTCTGTACCACGACAGTATTCCAAGGCTTTCCTCAGATTCTGAAAGGTGTCTGTGACACAAAGTAGCTTAAGAAACTGCTTTATCAAATTGCTGTAGGAGTCAAGGTCACAGCATATCAGCACCCTGCTGGCACGGGGACCAAGATATCCAGAATATTTAGCCTGAGCAGAATCCCATTCAGTTCACTGACCTTTCCTGCAGGCCTCCCAAAGGTAAGACATTGGGCTGATAATAAGCTAGTCTCTACCTACCTTCAAGGCATGACTTCTGTCCCCTGGCAGCTCACCCCGTCAGCAGCTTGTTCCTGAAGCAAGCCATGGTGAACAATAGTGAAGACAAAGTTATGTTGTGTAAGTCAAGTGGGTTCTACCCAGAGAACATTAATATAACGTGGAAAAGGTGGACCCAGAAGGACCCCCAATACCGGGAGGTTTCTGACGGCATTATCACTGGTCCCACTGTCAAGAATGAGGATGGTACCTATAATGTCACCAGCTCCTTGATGCTGAAGCCCTCTCTGGAAGACAATGTGGCCATCTACCAGTGTGAAATTTGGCACATATCTATGACCACCTCCCAGAAGCTCAACTTCACCCTGACTCTGACAGGTAAGCATCCACCTGGACATTTTGCCTACTGTTCACCTTGAGGGGGTATAACATAAAACTTTGGTTCCCAGACAGTCTAGCTGAAGATGAGGGCCAATGGGAAAGGAGAGAAAGCTTGGTCTGGCTTAGCTCAGCCCCAAAGTCAGCAGTCCAGACTAGGTCCCTAAGCCAGGGTAGATGGACTAATAGTGGAGAGTGCTGACAATAGTCCTCATGTGGAAACAGGGCTACTTGTTTGCTCATGGCCGTTTAAGTGATCTGAGTAGTCTATATGCCTTGAAGTGGGAAGCTTGCCAGCTGCTGGGAGAAAGAGGACAGTATCCTGTCCATGTCCCCTGAGGATAAGGGTCTGTCAGGGGCCAGGAACCCAGCCCTGCCAGCAACTCTTCTGGTCAGGCTCCAGGTGCACTGCAAACTGTTGGCTGGTAGAGGCTGAATCAATAGTTCTGTCTTACAGGTTGTGCCCAAGATGAGGAGGCCATAGTAGGGTGGTCCTGCAGTTGCCCAGGACTTTCCCCAGGCACACTGGATCCTTAGCTTAGGATGACACAACTCACTCCAGAACCCCACCTGCTGATGGGGTGGGGTTCATTGAGCTCATATCCTGGCTTCTGTGCTCATGGCTCTGGTCCTGAGTGGTTAGATGCATCTGCCTGGAGCTGAGAGGGGTGAGTAAGGCAGGAGCTGACCAGGGGCCCTGGGAGATGTGGTATTTCTGGCAAGTGCTAGCTGGGGACTGGGATAGTCCTGGAGGGAAAGAGGAATTGTTCTTGGAAGTGAGGGCCGGGGTGTGTGTGGGTGGTGTGTGCAGGGTATGTGCAGGGCATGTGGAATGTGAAATTGAGGTATGCTTTATGTGTATGGTATAAGGGGTTTTCCTGGGTGATATGTATGTCTTAGTCCATTTGGGATGGTATAACAAATTGCCACAGACTGGGTAGTTTATAAACAACAGAACTTTATTTCTCACAGTTTTGGAGGCTGGAAGTCCGAGATCAGTGTGCCAGCAGGATTGGGTGAGGGCCCTCTTCCAAGTTCAGACTTCTCATTGTATCCTCACATGGTGGAAGGGGTGAGGGAGCCTGCTAGGGCCACTTTTATAAGGGAACTAATCCCATTCTTGTGGGCTCCACCCTCACGACTTAATCACCACCCAAAAGCCCACCTCCTAATACCATCACTTTGGACATTAGGATGTCAACATATGAATTTTGGGGGGACACAGACATTTAATCTATAGCAACATATAAACAGTATAAGACAGTGTAGTAGTGTGGAAGCTCTGAACGTTGCGTTCACGTGTAGGTGGTGTTTGATATTGCGATGTATTTCTGGCAAGTGCTAAACACACTGTTCGATGTGTGGAGGTGTGTGTGATAGGAATGGAGGATGTCACCACGTGTGGCAGAGGGTTGGTGGTTATCTCTCTGACAGGAAAAGTGACACACAACCACACAGATCCTAGCAGCAGTTGTGTGGTCTCTCTGGGCTTCCTCTTAATGTTCTCCTCCTCTTTTTCTCTGCAGAATCCGAGAAGATAACCCACTTGGAGATCATTGTTTCCTCTATTGTAGCAATCTTAACTGGATTGATTTTCTTATCTTGGTGGCTTTGGAGAAGGTAAGGGCTCCAAGACAGAGTTTAGCTCTGTGCTGTGGTGTTGGCTCTGGGAGTTCAGGGGTCATGGCCAGTGGATGGGGTTGGGGAGTTCTCAGGGTTGATGCTGTGGGATTCCAAGTGTAGTGTGTGGTTTTTGCTGGTGCTGCGTTGGGAAGGACTTTCTCATCTGATCTCTGTGTGGTAGCTTGTGACTCTGGGGAGACGCACTGCAGAGCTCCTCTGCCTCTTCATAATAATCATCTCACTGTGAATTGAACCTGACCTGATTGGTTCAGATGAGGCCTTTGAACTCTGTGTGGGCAGCATTGTTGTTCTCACACAGAGAAGCCATGGCTCAGAGAGGGGAATTCTTTCCTCCAGGTGCTCAGATTTTGTTCATAGCTCAATGGAATAACTTACCACCAGATTTCACTGGCTTCATCAAGAATTTCTAACCCTCACCCTCAACCCTCATGTTCCCAAACTAAAATATGTTTCCAAATATCCTTATCCCTGACTCTGGCCCAAAGAGCCATTAAAAACACTCAAGCTGTAGAGGCTGGAGACCAGTGTAAATGTGTTGGTTAAAATGGTTCTAGACAATAAAATTGCCCTCAGCTATTTATAGGCCTGCCATGGCAGAATATGTGCAGTAGCTAAGACCTCTCATTATAAAAGCTTTAGGAAAAGCAGAATAATCAATTAATCAAGAAAAGAGGCTGTTTGTTTGTCTAAAGTTGGCCAACTGATTCATGGGACTTATTCTCCTGATTGGACCTAGGCCAATGAGAAAACTGGATATAAAGTGGTTTTCAAGTGTTTCTGGTGATATTTGTGAATGTTCTCTTTTTTCTTGCCTTCCTCTGGCTTCTGATATCCAGGTGCTGTTGTGGTAGCCAGACATTTGGCAACGATATTTGTTGAAAAAGACACTAAAGCCTTCATGGTCAGCCTGGGTTCTGTGGTTTGTAATGATGGCTCCAATCCTTCAGGCTTCTCTGTGTCTGTGTCCTTTGCCATGTAACTTTGCGGTGTTCTCCAACTTGGGGCTGCCCCTTGGGCTCAACCTTGTGATTCGCTTTGACCAATAGAATGAGACTGGAGTAAAAGCGTGCCAGTTCCAAGTCTAGGCCTCAAGAAGCACTGTGCGTTTCCATGTGCTCTCTTTTGCACTTCTGACGTTACTGAGAGGACATGTCCAGGCTACCCTGCTGGAGGATGAGAGACACTGGACGCTACAGCTAATTGCTCTGGTGGACGCCAGTCTGGGTCAGATGACAGCCACCCAATTCCCAGACACGCGAGCAAATCTAGCTGAGATTATCAGTGCTGACAAAGCCAACTCTCAAATGTGTGAGAAATACTTATTTTTTTAAAGCCACTGCATCTTAGGCTTGTTTACACAGCAAGAGCTAACTAATACAGCTCCTCAGGAAGCTGAGTTTTGACCAAAAGGTATGGTTGCCATGGAGATGTGCTGCTGAGACCTCCTTCTAGAGCCTGCTATGAAGAGTGTATTCAGTCAGCGTGCTCCAGCTGTGGCACCTCAGGGATCTGCCGCAGTATTTAAGCTTATGCCATGTTCCCCTGGGCAGCTCCAGCCAGTGGCTGAGCAAGGCAGGAGTCTTTGGCGCTCTCTGTTGGGATGGCTGAGACTGTCTCAGAGTTGCACTGTAGTCTGAGGCTCTTGCTACCCAATCCTCCCTCCTCCTCCCTTCACAGATATCAGATCTGCATCGTGCTCTGAAGGTTTTTCCCGCCTATTCCTGTACCCTCTCCCCTTTATCTTTCACACGCACTACCTCCAATAACTCTCTTGTACTGCCAACTCCATCTGGAAAGCTGCTTCTCAGAAGACCCACACTGAACAAGGAGGGACTGAAGAACTATATCGGGGTGCTTTCACTATGGTGCATTCGTGGCTTATTCAGATGAAGGAACCACTAAAAGGACATTGGCAGTTCTTACACAGAGCCAGACAGCAGAGACCACAAGGTTCCTCAGAGAATGCATAAGTAACTGAAATTTCTTTTCCTGATGACCCAGACAGCTTGCTTAAGAGCTGACTGTTCAAGCTGCCCTCCTTGATAGCCTCCCACCAGTCAGCTTATCCAAGAAAATGAAAGCAATACTTTCCAAAGAAGACATACAGATGAACAGGAACATGAAAAGTTGCTCAACATCACTAATCCTCAGGGAAATGCAAATCAAAACTTACTGTTTCCACATACTACAAAGCAATAGTAATCAAAACAGCATGGTACTGGTACAAAAACAGACACACAGATCAATGGAACAGAATTGAAAGCCCAGAAATAAAACCACACATATATGGACAGCTAATTTTCGACAAAGGTGCTAAGAACACGCAATGGAGAAAGGAAAGTCTCTTCAATAAATGGTGTTGGGAAAACTGGACAGCCACATGCAAAAGAATGAAAGTGGACCATGTGCTATCACCATTCACAAAAATTAACTCAAAATGGATCAAAGACCTGAAGGTGAGACCTGAAACTATAAAACTCATAGAAGAAAATATAGGCAACACACTATTTGACATTGGTTTTAAAGGAATCTTTTCAGATGACATGCCTACCCAGACTAGGGAAACTAAAGAAAAAATAAACAAGTGGAACTTTATCAGATTAAAGAGCTTTTATAAGACAAATGAAACCAGAATCAAGATGAACAGACAACCAACCAGCTGGGAGAGAATATTTGCAAAACATACATCTGACAAGGGGTTGATCTCCATAGTATATAAAGAACTCACACAACTGAACAACAAAAAAACAAACAACCCGATCAAAAAATGGGCAGAGGAAATGAAGAGACACTTCTCCAAGGAAGATATACAGATGGCCAACAGGCACATGAAAAGATGCTCAACATCACTAATCATCAGGGAAATGCAAATCAAAACAACACTAAGATACCACCTCACGCCCGTTAGAATGGTTATAATCACCAAGACAAAAAACAACAAATTTTGGAGAGGATGTGGAGAAACAGGAACCCTCATACACAGCTGGTGGGAATGCAAGTTGGTGCAGCCTCTATGGAAAACGGTATGGAGATTCCTCAAAGAATTAAAAATAGAGATGCCCTATGATCCAGCCATCCCACTACTGGGAATCTATCCAACGAACCTGAAATCAACAATCCAAAGAGGCTTATGCACCCCTATGTTCATTGCAGCATTATTCACCATAGCCAAGAAGGGGAAGCAACCTAAGTGTCCCTCGACTGACAATTGGATCAAGAAAATGTGGTGTATATATATACAATGGAATACTACTCAGCCATAAAAAAAAGACAAAATCGTCCCATTTGCAACAACATGGATGGGCCTGGAGCATATTATGTTAAGTGAAATAAGCCAGAAAGAGAAAGACAAACACTGTATGATCTCACTCATATGTGGAATATAAACCAACACATGGACAGAGAAAACTGGACTGTGGTTACCAGGGGCAGTGGGGGGGGTGGGCACAAGGGGTGAAGGGAGTCATATATATGGTAATGGACAAACAAAAATGTACAACCCAAAATTTCACAATGTTAGAAACCATTAAAACATCAATAAAATATATATATATACTATTAAAAAAAAAAAAAAACTTACTGTTTCCAGACTGTGGTCTGTTTCCATTTCAAACAGACTGTGGTCTGTTTCTTCTACTTTGTTCAGGGAACTCAATCTATACATGCCAATATATGAATAAAAATATTCAGCTGTCCTTTTAATTTAATATCTCTGAGTTATTCTTTGATGGAAGATAAGTGACTTGCTCTGGTCTCATGGCTAGTAAAGAGTGGAGCTCAGATTCTTAATCAAAATGCCATACCTCCAAGGAAGGTCCAGGGAGGGGGCAGGGTGGGGTTGGGCTGTGAAGGATAAGCCTGATCATTAGGTCTGGAGGACAGGCTCACTCTGTCCAGTTCTAGTCTGTTCTTAGTGGAGGACCTGTTGGTTGCTACGTTTGGGCCTTGCCTTGTTTTCTGTAACCAAACCAAGGTGGCTGATGCTCTTCCTAAGTGGATGTAAGTATGGGTGCCTCATCCAGGACAGAGGTGGAGTGTGGAGTGTCTCACCCCACAGCCGGGCTGTGGAGTGTCTCATGGCAGATGTTGGTCACAGGTAAGATACAGTGTGGTTCTGAGTGCAGTTATCAGGGATGTGCAGTTCTATTTCACAACCTTTGTGGGGCAGAGAAGCCCTGTTCCCATCTCTACTGGGAGTTGGACTAATGAGCCTGAGAAACAGTTCTTAGGTCACTTTGAAGGGGCACAATGAGCACATGGGGGCATAACTTGACATAGAAGTCTCTTGGCTTAGAGAGATGAATAGAACAGACTCCCCATTGCTGAGCTCCCACCTGAGGGTGATGTAGAGTGGCCTCTGGTGGCGGCTCCCAGGATTGCAGATGTGTTGGTGCCTGTTACAAGAATGTTATGATTGGAGGAGCCGATGAATCTCCAAGTGTGCAACTGGAAGGAGGATCGAGGCAGCAGTCAGAACTGTGGAACAAATGAAGTAGTCCAAAGCTGCTGACAGTGGTTGAAAGAGACAGACACCCTTTGGAAAAAAGGAGTAAGGCAATTAAGATTTTATAAATTTAGTGAAAGAAATTATAATAATTTTGTATAGATAGTAATAGAGTAAAATAACACAAGGGAAAAAAGGAAGAAAAGAAAATTAGATGAGGAAATCACAAATGGGATCTTTTTATAGGAAGATTAAAAAATTAGATGTAAAATGTGGGGGACTGTCGAATAGGCATTATTGATCAGAAGGGACTCTATGATGCAGAAAAAAAAGGCATCGAGGAGTTACTGAGTATGCTGGTCAGACCTTGAGAGACCTGAAGAGAGGCATGAAAGAGGCAGAATTATGGGATGACTTTCATTCTTCTACTTCTAAGATGGATGGGAAGCCAAGGAGACAGTAGGAATTTAACAAAGGAGAATCCAAGTCTCAGTCAGAACTGTATTGCATTTACTTCTCTCTGGGTTACCCTGGAGTAACTTCCCTGAAGATAATGGCACTATGAGAAAAACTGGAATTGATCAGATGAAGTAGAGAGCTTACAGAGGCAGGGTACCCCCACTCTGGGTTTGCTTTACTTTCGGTGCTGTTGGTCTGCAGAGGAGGAGTTCGGGACGTATCTGTGCTGCAAAGAAGGATACACTTTCACGAAGGGGCGGTATATGACTAGCATGAACTGAAGAGAGCTTCTGGGTCCTGCTGACCTGATCTGTCCTGTACACGGCTTCTCCCAGGGAAGGTACTAGATTGTGGCGTTTCAAATGCTCTTTGTATCACTGTTCCACTCATTTTCTGGAAGGACCCGAGGTCGGCGAGAGGCAGAAGTTCCCACTCCTGTACCCAAGATGGCCAGTCCAGATGGCCTGCTGTTCACGTCACACCAGAGGTGGGCCTGCCCAGAGTGGAAACAGAATAGGGTGTAGGTGGCACCTGCTTCCCTTCGCATGAAGGGAAGGGAAGGTGGACCTGGCAGAGAAGATGCCAATAATCTAGATTCTAGTGCAACAAACCCACTCTCTGGAACCCAGTTCTGACTTAAATCCCACTGTTCTGCCTTTCCCCAGCTCCTTTCAAGCTGGAACAGATGTGTTGTTCTTCAGACCTGCCCCAGTCTGGGTTCAGCATGACTTGGACGTGCAGAATTCATGTTTTCTTCCCCAAACTCTTCTGCATATCTTGGTACAAAATAGGGTGTCTGATACTTGGACCTGGGGAGACCTCAGAGATGAGCCCAGAGACCTGTGGGGAGTCAGGCTACTCTGCTCCTTACAGCAAGCTCCCTAGGAAAGTTCTCCTAAGGGAAAGATGTTGGGGAGGAGCTCAAGTGCAGGATGGAGCTGGAAGGATGCCACCTGTGGAGAGCAAGTGGATCCTGCAGAAGCTTGGTGAGTCCTCTCCAGCAGAAGGGCCAGAGGACCACTTCAGTGGGTCACACTTGGGCCATGTGGTGACTGGCTGGAGATGCCAAATCCATAGGCGTTAGGCCTGGCAGGTTTTCAGTAAGGCTAGTGGGCTGGTTTTCCCAGACTAGCAATTTAGTTTCACTACAGGAAGAGGGTGGCTTGGCTTTCCTCCCCTGTTGAGCTCAGGATTGAGGCCCAGGACACATGTCACACCATCTGGGTGTGGTTGGGGACAGACAGGTGGCAGATGTGCCCCATCAGGCTGCATTGCCTTCTGATTGGCCGGGGGAAGGATAGCCTGGAAGGTAGGGACCCCAGTCCTCCTGTAGGAAGGAGGGCGATGGAGGGTTCATCATGCACGTGGGTGAGAGAAAGTGTCAGTGAGGTCCCTCTGGCTCCCTGGATGTCTGGGACATAATCTAGGCTGTCACTTTCACAGCTGAGCCTGCCATCAGTCTCAAATCTGGGAGCTCAGGGAGGCCCAGGGGCTTCTGAATTACACTTTCCCTCTTGTTCTTGGTCTAGAGACAACTGTCTCCCTGCTCTCGCCCAACTCGCTCTCTGGATTTGACACTTAGAGCAAGGTGGCACCCCTAGTAAAAGCTGGAGTCCAGGGCACTGGGCCTGTGCAGCAGGGAGAAAGGAGCAGGGTTTTGGCGTGAGACAGACTTGGGTCCAAATCTTGGGCCTGCCACTTACTGGCTGTGAGATCTTAGCAAGTTAATGCCACATCTTGTTTCCTCATCTCCAAACTTGGAGGAGAACAGTGCCTCCCCCAGCACTGGACCACGGTGACACGAGGTACTTCCCTTCCCTCTCCCAGGGGCCCAGAGGAGAGCAGGTTCTGCACACAGGGTGCGGACTAGCTTGGACTGTTCTGTCTGCTCTTACGTGATGCCAATGCTGTCCTGGAGGCAGAATATCAGAAACAAATTCTCAGAGAAGTTCCTGCTGGGCTGAGTGGAGCTCAGGGAGAGCTTCCTTGTCCAGTTTAGGCCAGTGCCTTAAAGAGGGGGTGCCCCCGGATGGAGGGAGCACTATCAGTGGGCAAGAACATTCGGGGGGGTCAAGGAAGGCTTGGTCCAGCTGCTCCCTCAATGCCTGGAACTTTCCAGCTCCTCTCTGAGCTAAGCCTTAGGCTGGGGGTCTCTGGAAAGACTAGGACTAGTGGCCCCTGTTTTCTGGGATCAAGTAGGTCTTCTCTGTGACCAGCAGGTGGCGCTGAGCCCTCAGTTCTGCCGGTTCACTGTCACCAACAGCTTAAGGTGTGTGAGGGCATGGAGGAAGGTTACTCTGGATGGCGCCCCAAGGATGGTGCTGCTGAGGGGCTCCTCATTAGTGAGTCTGGCCCCTCCCCTGGCCTTAAGGACAGCCAAGCTGTGTCCCAAGAGCCAGGCACTGTCCTCGGAACTCTGGGCTGACTGAGTAGCTTCTCATCCCTTCTTCCTCTAAACCAGAAACGGGTCAGTTCAGCAAGGGAGAGGGTCAATGTTGCAGGACTGTGTGGGTGCAGGGAGGGGGCAGCCTAGAGCGTGGACCAGCAGCAGCAGCTTCCTGGCCCCTCAGCCCTGCCTCTGGAGTAGCTTGGGACAAACTTGCACTGATCCCGCAAAAGCCCTCTGCAGACCTCATACTGCAGCAATGACCCTGGCTTGTTATCCTGCACCCTCTCCATCATTCATTCATTCAGCACTTAGTGCCAGGCACAGTGCTGAGTCAGACACAGTCTCTGACCACAAGGAGTCAAGGACTTGGGGATGAGGAGGCAGACCCATAAACACAGGCAAAAGTAGAATGCCCACAAACACAGAAGAAGGGTAGGGACCATCTCTTTTCAGAGGAATCAGGTAAGGCCTCAAGGAGGCATCATTTGGCCTGGACTTTTATGGATTTCAACAGGCAGAGATGAGGCCTGGGTAGTCCAGCAAAGGGAACAACATAAGCAAAAGCTCAGAGGTAGGAAGGTCAATGTTATATACAAGGAGGGGATAGCGAGGCTGCCAGGGGGATGGGTGGCCAGAGAACCATAAGGTTGGAAAGCAGGCTAAGCCCAAAATGGCGGGCTACTGGGTCTAGCCTTGACCCAGAAGGTCATGGGGAACTACTGAAGGTACTTGACAGGGGAGGGAATGATCGCAACCCTTTTAATAAGACCACTCTGGTGGCTGCCTGGCCGATGGACTGCAGGGGGGTGATGGAGACAAGAAGACCAGGTAATAGGCTCTGCCACAGCCCATCATCAGGGTCTGAGCTGGGAGGGGACTCTGTGAAGAACATAAGCCCAGGCAGAGAAACTCAGCACCGAGGGGACACGTAACAGCACCCTCTCTGTTAACATTCGCTGGGTCAGCTGTCTCACCATGTGGCTAATTCAACATCCTAACAGTTAACATTTATCGAGCTGTTATTATGGACGAGGCACTTAAGCATTTTATATATGTTTTCCACTTACTCCCACAACAATTCTATGAGGTAGGTACTGTTAGTATCCCTACTTTATAGATGAGGCAACTGAGGCACAGAGGGTTATGTTACTTGACCAAGGTCTTAGAGCCAGAGCCAGGATTTGAACTCAAGCAGCTGGCTTACGCTTCAGTCATTACACTAACACATAAGGTGTCCCCGCCTTTCTCCCTGAGCACCCCAGCCTTCCAGCAGATCCCCGGGAGTGGAGGCAGGGCCCAGGGCTATAAGCCTGGTGGACGCCCAAAGGTTGAGATGGCCAGACAGGCTGGCAGGGCTGGGCTACCTGAGGCAGAAGAGGAAAGTGTCTCTGAACCAGGGGAAGAGGACCAGCCCCAGGTCTTTTTTCTGGCCTCCCAGCTGGGGTCTATGGCACCTCTGGAATGTGGGCTGGCAGCCCCCACCCTCCCTGTCCACCAGCACACCCTCTGCCTCCCCAGCAAGAACAGCCCAGAGTTTAGGTCATGAAGGGGGAGGCTTTATTGACAACGGAGAAGAAGGCAGAATTCTAGGCAAGTACACACAGCTCTGCGCCAAGAGTCCAGGCCTGGGGTCAGTCCTGTCAGGACCAAGGGCTTCTTTGCCTCAGGGACCTCACTCACCTCCACCATCCTGAGCTTTCCAACATCTCCTTTTCTAGCGACTCAAAGACCCTCCACGGCCAGCCTCTGGACAAAGTGAGTGGCAGCCAGCAGTGGGGAGCCAATACCAGAGTTTGGTCTGAGGCTCACCAAGTGTGGTGGGCCCAAGACTTTCTCTCCTCAGCCTCTCTCTGGCTTGCTGGTGTCTGCCCCAGCCCAGAGTGGGGGACAGAATGGGGCAGGCAGGCACAGCAGCCCCAGCCCATGGAGCCCTCACCATGGAAGCCTTGGTGTCAGGGGCAATGGGCAGGGGCACAGGGCCCCTCTCTTCTTCCCTGTGCCTGAGCAGGGCTCAGCAAAGCTGAGGGTCCTCATGCCATCTCCTTCCCGTCTGAGCCTGCCCCGAGGAGGGGAGTCCTGTCAGCCTCAGCCTGTCCCTGTCTGTGTAGGCTCCGCACCTCCAATCCTCCAGCTGGAATGCGCTCCCTCATTGACTGGCAGCCCTCCCCAGCTGGCCGGGCCCACCCTTTAGCCCATCACTTTTTCAGGGACCAAGGGCAGTTGTGGCCTGACCACAGGCATCTCTTGGGACCACAGAAACAGAGCAGTAGGCCCCCAACCTGGGGACCGTTTTTCCCCAGCCACCTGCCCAGCTTCTGGCCAGTCTATCATGGGGGCCCAGGACTGGCAGGAGACCCAGCTTTAGGGCCGGACACTTCCCACAGCTTTCCCAGCCTTGGGTGGGGGAAGGAGCACCAACCAGTCCTGAGCTGGGGCTGGGAGGAGCAGGGACAAAAATAACCCAGTACAGGCTCCTGCCGAGGCCAGAAATAGCGTAGTGACAAGTGCCTTGTAACACCCTGGGTGAGCAGCAGGCGGGGAGGCTGAGCAGAGAAAGGCCCAGCCTCACACCAGGTCCTGGCCTGGCCAAGGGGCCCACACCACGTCCACTCTACATCCCATACTGCCCGTGCGCACACAAGCGGTGTGGGGCCCCAGGGACCATGTCTCAGGACAGGGAATCCGGAAAGATGCTAAACTTGGGCCTGGCCTTGGCCACGGCCAGGCTGCGCTTGCGCAGGGGCCCACGGGCAGAAGCAAGGGTCAGGGCGTCCAGCAGGCTGTGGTCCTCATCAAGCTGGCGGGCCGTGCAGAGTGGTGTGGGCACTTTGATGGTGTTGCCAAATTTGGAGTAGTCCACAGAGTAGCGGCCATCCTCCTCGGCCACAATGGGGACAAAGCGCTGGCCCCACAGGATCTCGTCAGCCAGGTAGGAGGTGCGGGCCTGGGTGGTGATGCCCGTGGTTTCCACCACGCCTTCCAGGATGACGATGATCTCAAGGTCCTGATGGTGGTGCAGGTCACTGGGCGCCAGGTCGTAGAGCGGACTGTTGGCATCAATGATGTGGTAGATGATGAGGGGAGCCACCAGGAAGATGCTGTTGCCACCCACACCGTTCTCCATGGGGATGTCCACCTGGTGGAGGGGCACCACCTCGCCCTCCGGGCTGGTGGTCTTGCGCACCACCTGCATGCGGATGGTGGCGCTGATGATCATGCTCTTGCGGAGGTCGCCCACACGCAGCATGAAGCAGAGGCGGCTGTGGCGCAAGGCGATGACTGCATGCTTGCTGAAGATGAGGGTCTCGGCCCGCCGGTGGGCCTGAGCAGTCTTCATGAAGATGCAGCCCAGCATGATGGCGTTGATCATGAGCCCCACGATGTTCTGCACAATGAGGATCAGGATGGCCAGCGGGCACTCCTCGGTCACCATGCGTCCACCGAAACCAATGGTCACTTGGACCTCAATGGAGAAAAGGAAGGCGGATGAAAAGGAGTGGATGCTGGTGACACAGGGCACAGCAGAGCCCTCGTCCGGGGCCAGGTCCCCGTGGGCAAAGGCGATGAGCCACCAGGCCATGGCGAAGAGCAGCCAGCTGCACAGGAAGGACATGGTGAAGATGAGCAGCGTGTGCGGCCACTTGAGGTCCACCAGCGTGGTGAACACGTCCTGTAGGAAGCGGCCCTGCTCCCGGATGTTTTTGTGGGCCACGTTGCAGTTGCCGTTCTTGGACACGAAGCGGGCCTTCCGCTCACGGGCACGGTACCGGGGCTCCGCGGGGTCCTCTGCCAGCCGTGTCAGCACATACTCCTCGGGGATGATGCCCTTGCGCGACAGCATGGCTCCAGCGAGCACCAGGAGGGGCTTCCCCCATGGGGATGCCCTCCTGTCAGAGCCTAGGGCCTGGCTGTGGAGTTCCCTCCCTGGGCACCCTTCCACTCCGGGACCACCCTCAGTCTGTGCTGGCCTCACTTCTGAGATGCCTCCCCAACCAGCCTCATCCTCACCTCCACCTGGCCCCTGCTTCGCTTCTTTATTCCAGCCTCACACCTCAGCCCACCTGCCCATTGCCTAGTGAGCCCCTACCTGTTCCCCACCTGGCCCTGGATCCCAGCTCAACTCTCCTCCACCCGCTGGCCACCCCTGGGTGTCCCCCTAGGACCCCTACTCCCCACCCAGCCTTCCTTCTCAACCCACCTCTCTCACCTCGGAACGTCCCACCTCCGGATCCTACCAACTGACCAGACCTCACACAACCCCCACCGTGTCTCCCGTCTCACCCATTTCTGCCCCCGGCTCCCCTCCCAGCCCCAGTTTCATATCCTGACCGCCCTCAGTCTCACCTCCAGGTAAGGCCCCTCTTTCCTACCCCACCCCCGTGGCGCTCTCGCCGCTCTTCAAATCCCCCTCCAGCTCTCGTCCTTGCTGTCTCCTTGGGATCCTCCGCCCTCCAGAGCCACCACCCCACCCGGCTCAACTCCGGATCCCCTCGCCCCCGGAGCGACCCGGCGGGGCTCACCCGGAGTCTCTGCCTCCAGCCCCCCGCCGCCGCACGCAAGCCGGCGCCGCGCCCCCGCCCGCGTTCGGTCCCCGCCCCGCCCGCCCGTCGCCGCGGCACCTGCTCCTGCTCCTCAAGCCGCAGCCGCCGCCTCCCCGCCCCCTCCTGCGCCCGGGCGCTCGCGGCGGGCCGTGCTCCGTCCGTCTGTCCCTCCGCGGAGACCGACCTGTGCTAGGTGGCGGTAGAAGATCGAGGGCGGGGGGCGCCCGAGGAGTGGAGCGGGGGCCGGGGGCCGCCAGGGGGAGCCCGACCTATTCCTGAGCTGGAGGGGGGCGGCCACGGGCGCAGGCCCCGCCCCTCGCCATTCACATCCCCACTGCCCTCCTTCTTCGGACTCACAGTCTGGCCTTGGGGGTTTGCCCAATCAGATGCACCAAAGAGGTTCCTCCTGCCCATGGTATGAAATTCGGGCGGGGGGTTGGGTAGTGAAAGGAGTCGAAAGGAGTCATGACCCGCCCTCCCGGTCCGGGCACCGCAGCCCCTGTCGCCCTGGCTCCCCTCCCCCAATTTTCGCATACTCAGTCGGGTCAATATCCGCCTCTCGCGCAGTGCTGGGCTTTGCGGGTTCCCAGCCAAAAGAGGCACTGAGGGGCGACGTCACCAGCCCGGTGACTGGGGGACTTCTGTAATTAGGTGGCCCGAGGACTTCTCAACTGACCGCTAAGAAGAAAAGACTCTCTGGGGACGCTCTGAATCTTTTCTGAGTCGTGGATCCTTTGAGAATCTGATGAAAGCCACGGACTCCCTCCCCAGAGAAAAATGTACCTTAGTGGGTGTAGAAGCACAGTTTAACACCCACCACAGAGGATGCTGGATGCTGCACCCCGGAAGCCTGGGTGGTTGCATCCTCTCAATAGTGACCAACCCCCACCCCACTCCTGCATTTTGAAAAGGGTTTGACCTACTGGCGCTTGCTTTACACCTCCCTACACCTGGAGCCTGATTGCTTCTACCTTAGGTAATGGGGGGCATCTGGGTCTGAGGGGCTGTATTGGGCTGGCTTGGGCACTGGGGGACCCAAGCCCTTGGCCTGGATGTGAGTGGTGTTTCTACTGCAGGCATCAGCCTAGGGTTGCCCTGTGGCTTGGGCCCCAGTGGGGGTCCCCAGTTCTCAGCTGGGCCTGCTAGGTCTCTATGGTTGTGGCAGTAATGGCCCCACCTCCTCTCTGGGGCTCAGGTCCTTATGGAGGAACCCTTGACCCATATGTGTCCATTTATTGGAGTGGCAGCTTGAGGCAAGGGCCTGGAAAGATAGGGACAGTGGGGATGTGGGGCAGTGGGGGAGGGTGTGACTCATATTTTTTCCTCTTTCTTTGCCATTCCCACCTACAGGCAGAGTGAACACTACTACTCAGGGTAAGTGTGATCTTGGGCTATATCACCAGAGGTGCAGTGTCTCGGGTGGGGAGGGGAAAACAGGATGAGCAGAGTGAGGAGCTTAAGGAGACAGGGTTATGCAGGAAACTTCTGGGGCAACTAGAGCTGTTCGGCCATCAGAAAAGGATCCCTGGAGAGCTCCCCAGGGAGTTCGGGCACCATTGCAGAAACCCCTGGGGTCCAAGGAGGATGGACCTGTAGTTTTGTGTGACCCAAAGTGTAGAGCCAGTATAAACACTGAGTGGGACAGAGGCAGGCTTTGATTTCACGTGTGGAAGAGTCAGTTCTAATAACCAGAGATGACCCACATCCATGGAGTGTCCAAGTCAAGGTTGGCAGACGGTCAGGGATGCGGAGAGGGGTTTGGGCTGGAATGGCCTTGGGCATCCTGCAGGACTTCAGTGTGGGCAGGGCCCCTGTGACTTCCCTTCAATCCCATGGAGTATGGTGGGCGTGGAGGGGTGGGAATCCTCTTCCCCCTCCCCAGGCTCTGCTCCTGGGAGACCTCACAGTGGAGGGAGCTGCTGGGCCCCCAGAGGCATCTCAGAGCTGGAAAGGCCAGGCCCTGCCTCATGGTGTGGCTCTGAGGCTCCAGCCTTTCCAGGAGGGTGAGCCCCTTACCCAAAAGGCTCAGCCTCCTGCTCTGCTCTGTCCTGCTCCTCCTCATACTCATCTCCCCCAAACACTGCACTTCTCAGGCCCCTTTCTTGCTCAGATAGCTTCTCCACTTCCCTTTTGTTCATCGGCTTATCCCAGACTCCTTGTCCTGGCATTCAAGGCTCTCTCATCTTATTCCCACCTCCCCAAACCCCCCACGATGGGCCCTTTTCTCTAACCCTCTGCCTATCCAATTCCTACTCCTCCCATGCCCAACTCAAATCCTCCCTCTCCCAGGCAGCCTGCTGGGCCTTATAAGACTCTCCCTTCCTGAGCTCCTCTGGCTGCTGGAAGATCTGGAAGGGTCTGTGCTGGGCCCCTCTCCAATGACTGGTGCGTTTTCCTCATGTTGTACGGCTCTGACCCCTCACAGTCAAGAGGGACACAGGCCCAAGACTCCTGGGTCTGCACCCCAGGGCCTGGTACAGCCAGTACTGAAGGCAACGTGTAAATGATAATAAAATGATATGTAAGTGAGCACCTGCCATTTCTTGGCTGAGGGCAGGTGTGCACGCCTGTTTCATGATGCAGATGGTGTCTGAGGACAGCTGTTGTTTTGTCTCCCCTCTGTCTGGGCTCCGGCATCTCTTGGCTACCACCTGTCTGACTTGTGGTATATGCACTGTGCTTTCCCTCTGAAAGACCACCCTTCTCCCACTTCTGAATGTCCCTATTTGGGGAGCAGAGATGGGGACATGTGACCCAGGCCTAGCCAGTCAGTGTATTCAGCCCTCTGACCACAGTGACTGGGTAGGGGTGGGGATGTGACCCAATTTGATCCATTAAGATTTGCTCCCAATATTTTTGCTGGAACTTTTTTCGAAAGAAAGAAAGGGCATCTTTTTTTCAGAGGGGTAGTAAGTAAATTGGAGCGGCTAGTGGTCATCTGTCATTGGGGAGGGAAAGGAAGATGGAACTCAGAAATGGAGACACATCCCTGATGTCAAGCACCTGGATCCAGCTATACTTGAAGTAGTACACCTCCTGGCCTTCTCAGTCACATACGACAAAAAATTACAGTTTCTGTTTAAGCCCCTTGGAGCTGGGTTCCTGTCATTTGCAAGGGAAATAGTGCTAATCCAGGGTACCAAGGGCCCTACAATTTTAATCCAAGAATTAAAGTGAGAGGGAAGGGGGCCAAGCTATATGGAGATCTGCTACCTTATCTGATGAAATAATCACAAAAATGCTATAACACTTGTTACGGACTGAATTGTGTTGCCCCCAAAATCATATGTTAAGCCCTAATTCATATGTTGAAGCCTCCCAAGGTGACTGTATTTGGAGATAGGCCCTGTGAAGAGGTAATTAAGTTAAATGAGGTCCTAGGAGTGAGGCCCTCATCCAGTATGACAGGTCTTCTAATAAGAGGAGAGAGAGACACCAGGACTGTCTCCAGCCAAGGACGGAGGCCTCAGGAGAAATCAAATCTGCTGACACCTTGATCTGGGACCTCCAGCCTCCAGAACTGTCAGAAATAAAGTTCTGTTGTTGAAGCCGGCCAGTGTGTGGTATTTTGTTACGGCAGCCCTAGCAGACTAGTACAATGCTCATTTCACAGACAAAGAAGCACGCTTTGCCCACACTCCCACAGCGTCTTCAGGTCTCCCCGATGCCAGAGTCAGGCTGGCTCCACTGGACCCACGGCCACCCCAGCCCCTGCCCACCAGACCAAGCCCTGTTAGGAAATAACCAGTCTCTTTATTTGCGCGTGATTTACAGTTCGAAAACCCAGGTGGGAGGTGGGGCAGGGTGGCACGGGCTCCAAAAGGTCACTTGTCTGCACGGACAAAGGAGGCGAAGACGCTGTCCTCCCGGATGAGCAGCTTCTCTGGCGTGTCGAACTCGAGGATGGCGCCGCGCTTCAGGACAATCACCAGGTCGGCACTCAGGATGGTGTGCACGCGGTGCTGGGCGGGGCAGAAGGGGCTGGTCCGCGTGGGGCACGGGGCGGGGCAGCTGAGCGCACCCCCCTGCAGCTTGGAGGAGGGGGCATGGGGCCAGAATGTCCTGTCTCTGTGGTGGCTGCCCTTTCCTGGGGTGGCCCTGACCCCAAGGCCTCCATCCACTATGACGCGTTCTCCCCTCACTAAGTCTCAGCTCTGCCCTCCCCTCTAGGCTTCAAGACTCAGGGATCCCCCAGGCCCCTCATCCCCTACTTCTTGTGGAGAAGTAACCCTAGCTCAGCTCACAGGCCTTGGGATGGGGCGGGCCTTGGAACTTGGAGAATGAGGGGGAGGCCTGAGAGAAGTGTAGGTGCAAATCCCCCCTCACCCCAAATCCTGCAATCTGGGCTCCCTGTGAGCCCCCTGGACTCCTTGCCCTGTGCTGCTCCAGGGTCCTCTCTTGATTACCAGGCCCAGGTGAGCCCAGGGGCTGTCCACCGATGGCAGCCTCAGGAGGCCAGCCCTCCTTCAGGGTGTCCCACTGTACCCCATCAGTGGGGCCCTTACCGCGATGGTGACCACAGTGCGGTCTGCGAAGGCCGTCATCACCACCTTCTGGAGGATGTTTTCCTGCCAGGTGGGAGCAGCAGCTGTTGGTCCACCTGCCCAGTGGATGGGTCTGGCCTAGCTTCGGGGATGTGGGGCCTAGGTTTGTGGCCCAGCTCCCATCTGACCCCTCCCTCTGTCTGGCTCTAGTTCGCATAGGACTGACCAGGTTCCTGGCATTCAGGGGCTGGACTCAGCCTGTTGGGAGCCCAGCTCTGTGTACATATGTGTGCTATGTGATGGGTGATGGGTATGAAGTCTTTGTGGGTCTGTGTGCAGCTTGTGTGTGTGTTATGAACATGCCCTCAGACTAGCTGGAGTCGGGGTCCCCCTGGCCCTTTGCCTTTTCTGCCACAAATGGCCCTTGATGTTAAAGGCAACTTGAGCTTCAGGACTATGGTGCACACTTCTCCCTAATGCCCCACGAAAACCCTCTCCAAGACCCCCATCCCATGCATGTGCCCAGGACCGACCGTGGCCATGTCGATGGAAGCCGTGGCCTCGTCCATGATGAAGATGCTGGTCTTCCTCACGAAGGCCCGTGCCAGGCAGAACAGCTGCCTCTGGCCCTGGCTGAAATTCTCCCCGCCTTCCGTGATGATGGCGTCTGAAATGAGCCCCAGGGAGGGGGAGCAGTGCTGAGTTAACCCTGCGTTGTGAGTGGAGTAGATGGTGTGGCTTAGGGGGGTGTCAGGAAATGTGCGTACAGGGGTAAATATGTGGGCGAGTGTCGTGGGTACCGGTGTGTGCAGGGTTGCTGCACCTTACACAGCAACACGGATGCCGCATACGTGGAGTACAAGGAGAAGAGCAGCCCCTGGCGTTGTGCACTGCTGTGGCCCTGGGCAGTTCTGGGAGGGGTGTGTGCACTGAGTGTGAATGTGCTGCCTGTGTGTGGGCCTGGAGGGGGGCATTCTCTGAAGTCATCCCCCACTGCCCCAGGGGCTGCAGCAAATACACCAAGTCTCTGTCGACCGCTGGCCGGGGGCAGAGTCTTCCTAGAAGCCTTGATGAGTGACCTGTGCCTGTGATTTCCCAGTCTGTCCTCTCCTTCCTCCTTCCGGCAGAACTGGGCAGGCAGGTGGACGAGGAAGGGCAGGGCTGAGTATACCACCACGGTATCGAGGACTTGCAAGCTCTGTTGCACAGTGACCCCTACTGTCCCAACCCTGTGCCCTGCAGGAGGGGCCAGACCCTGAACTGACCAGTTGTGTGACCTGGGGCAAGTCACTTGACCTCTCTGAGCTTCTGCATGGTGAGAGGTAGGACTAAATGGTCTCTGGGGTCCTGCCAGACCCCAGACTCCAAAATCTGGGAAAGCCTGAGACATGAGTGTGACTTTTCGCTCTGCAGCCCTCACAGGGTCCCTCAGTGCCCAACCCGCTGCTCAGCCAGGAGTAGTTACCGAGGCCTCCTGGCAGCGCCTTCACCACCAGCTTCAGCTGGGCTATCTCCAGGGCCTCCCACAGCGTGCTGTCGGAGCACTTCTTCTCTGGGTCCAGGTTAAATCTGCAGGGAGACCCAGAAGGCCCCTCAGGGAGGGGAGCAGCACCCTGGCTCCATCCCCGGGGTACCCACAGAGGGCGAGGCTGGTGAAGGGAGCAGTGAGGACTGATTGACTTGGGGGCCTGGCTAGGAGAGGGGCACCAAGGTGGTGGCATCCCAGACCTGAGGGTTGGGGGACCCCTACAATGCCTGCCCAAGCCTAACAGGAAAGAGAAGGGCGTGAGGGTAAAACTCCTCTGAAGAACCAGCGCCAGCCCATGGTGCCTGGAGCCTGAGCAGGGCTGCTTGCCCAGGGAGGTGGGTACCCAGCTGAATGCTCCTGGCCTCGCCCACCCGCCTCCTCTTTAGGCTCCAGATCCAATGGAGCCGCGCCAGGCCTGGGGCTGTGGCAGGCCTGGCGGGCTGGCGGGACTCACCGGATGGTGCCGCTGAAGAGGACAGGGTCCTGCAGGATGATGGAGAGGCGTGAGCGCAGGGTGTGCAGTGGCAGTTTGGCGATGTCAATGCCATCAATGATGATGCGCCCTGCGTGGAGACAATGTCACAGGTGGGGCACCACAGAGGGCGATGGTGGTCCTGGGGATGGGTTCAGCCTGGGACATGGGTCTCAACAAGGATGCAGGAAAAGGCAGTGATTGCTGGGCCTCCTGTGATGTCTGACCATACACCAGGACTGAGGTCCCATCTGGTGGCTGTGTGTATACGGGGTGCCCACCATACAACTCACCTTCGCACACGTCCACCATGCGGAAGAAGGCGAGAGAGAAGGAGGACTTCCCACTGCCTGTGCGGCCACAGATCCCAATCTGGAAAGAGAGGAGCAGGTATGCTGTGGGCACCTGGCGTGGCTGGGAGCTCTAGTGCCAGCTCTGGGAGTGTGCAGGTGTGGGAGGTCACAGCATTTCTTCCTGTCCTGGTTTTCTGACCAGCTTCTCTTTGGCCAAGGGTGGGCCTGGGGTGTGGGCTTGTTTCCTGCAGTGGGTCCAGAGGGGCCTCCCATGGGGACCCACAGGCAAATGCAGGGTGTAGATGTCCATTTGCCTTGGCCTGGGTGTGGGCCTGGCTGTGCCTGGTATGTGGCCGTGGGGGAGTTGGGGGCACTAGTGTGTCTCTATGTGCATGGGTGTGGCAGGAGGGCACGGGGGGCTGAGTGTGGTGTGCAGGGATGTGTCTGTCTGTCCCACCTTAAACTGGAGCCATCTCTAACCCCATCGCTTCCTGGTCCTTGGGTACCAACAGAAATGACAGTAAATGGGTACCAACAGAAATGACAGAGACCATGAGGTGACTCCATGAGGCTGTCCAGCCCTGTGCCCTCCGCACCCCTGACCTTCTGTCCTGGGGAGATGAGGGCATTGACGTGCTTCAGCACCGGCTTCAGGGAGCTGTCATAGCGCACACTGAGGTTCTGGATCTGGATCTTCCCTTGGTCTGGCCAGTTCTTCGGGATCAGCGATGGTTCTGGAGGCAGGGCTGGGGGTCAGCCACCAGGTGTGGGCCACAGCCAGTATCCGTCCTACCCCCAGACTCTTTTGTGGTCCCCCCTAACCCAAACATGCCCCTTCCCTGGAAGTCCTCCTCCTGTACCCCTTACCCAGCAGCCCCTCGTAGCTCTCTGCTTCAGTTTTCAGGAGCCCGTGGATGCGTTTCACGGCCCCCAGCTGGATCTCCATGTCTGCCAGGTTCCTCACCATCCAATTGAGGTAGTTGGAGACCTGTGGGGAGTAAGCCAGTCACAGTCAGTGATCACTTGGTCCTATCTTTGGCCGCCAGGTGGCTCTTCCTACAGCTGAGAGCCCCCTCAAGCCTTTTGCTGCCCTCTGGCTGGCTGTTCAGGGTGGCCCTCCCTGGAGGTACAGGGAGGGTTACAATGAATGTGGCTCCTCACCCAGCACCGTCTGGGGCCCAGGCCCTGGGTGAAGAGGCAGGGCCCTGCAGTCAGCCTTCCTGCCCACATGGTCCCTCTGGCATCAGACTCAGAGTAGCTTAGGGTAAGGCCAGGGGGTGTTTCAGTTGGGGAAGGTGCCCTGGGGTTCCCTGAGTGCCAGTGTCTGACTGCTCCCGCAGCCCCTTCTGCTGCCACTCACCATTAGGGCGTAGGTGAGGCCCAGGCCCACCAGGCCGGCGGAGAGCTCCCTGTGCAGGGAGTTGGAGATGGAGGTCACGGCTGCGATGAGGACCACACAGGCACCGATGTACTCCTGTGGAGGGAAGGGAGCTGGCTTGGGCCCTTGGGGGTTGGAGCCACAGCACCCCCAACCCCCCAACCCCACTCCCTTCAGGGCAGAGAGCAGGTCAGCTGAGGCGCAACCCCAGCCCCACAACTCACTACACATCATCAGACACACAGGAGGCCTGGGAAGGCTGGAGCCCCAGGAGACAACACATGCACACAGCTTATGCTCCCCTCACTCCCCAGCCCCCTGTACATGCCTAAACACGCACGCATGCCTCACCAGCTGGCCCACACACGTACACAACCATGTGTGTCACATGACCCACCTCAGATCCACGCTCATCCCAGTTAAACACACAACTATTCTCACTATTGGCACACACCACAGATACTCAAGCCCCCAGGGAGTGATATGGGGAAGAGGGGCTCAGGTCAGACACAGGGAGGACCACCAGGGCGGGGAGAAGCAGGAGGGCTCAGTAACCCCACTGTGCGCACACGAGCTGGTAGTCCATCCTCTCTTCCCACGCACTGGCCTGTGTTTGGCCCTTGCTCTGGCTCCACAGGCCTATCAGAACCCCCTGTCCCGAGGCTTGGGGTTGGGGAGGGTGGCACTTGCCATGCGGACTTCTAGCCATCTGTTGGCAGCTGTAAGGAAGAGGGAGGCAATGTTGTTGGAGTCCGTGTATTCGAGGAGCTTCTGCTGGAACCGGGCTTCGTACCTTGGGGGAGGATGAGGAGGGTCTGAGGGAATAATCTTGGTCTACGTAGCCCTTGAGACTCTCTACCTATAGAGGAGGCCACCTGGGCCTCACCAGCCCGCAGACCTGTCACCTCTGCCATTTTATCTATGCTGTTCCTCTGTGGAATGCCCTCCCAGCTCCTTTGGACTTATTGAAACCTGTCAAGAGTCCCACCTCCTTCAAACTCTTATTTTCACCCCAAGACCTGTTCTCTCTAGGGCTTCCCTATTACAGTAAAGGCCCCTCCACCCACCCAGTTGCTCAGGCCAGAAACCCAGGAATCGTCTGGATTCACATCCAATCCCTCAGCAAACCCTCTTATTTCTGTCTCCCAAATAGCTCTTGCCTCTGCCCACTTCTCTCCTGCTTTGTGCCCACCACAAACTCACCTGGACTACTGATCAACTTCCAGATAGGTCTACCTGCTGGCTCCCTCAGTCTACTCTCCACATAGTAGCCAGCGTCATCTTTCTAAGTCATAAATTCATCCTACTTCTCTTCTTCTTAGAATACCAATGGCTTTTAGGATAGAGAACCATCTCCCTGCCAGGAGCCTGTGTGAGCTTGCTTCTGCCAACCTCACCAGCCTCCTTCCATGCCACAGATTCCCTTGCTCAAACGTTGCAGCCACTCTGGATTTTCTACTTTTATGACAATACCAATTTCTTCCCCACCTCAGGGCCTTGTACATGCTGTTCCTCTACCTGGAATGTTTTCTCCTCTGCTCTTCTCAAGGCTGACTCCTCTCAACCTTCAGGCTTTACCTTAAACGGCACCTCCTCAGAGTGGCCTTTCCTGGCCTATTGTTCTCCATCTCTGCAGCCTGTGTGTTTCATAATCTCTGTGCATATACTCATCTCCCTTACTAGACTGCAAACTCCATGAGGATGGAGGCCACATCTGATTTGTTCACCAGCGTATCCCCAGCAATTGGCACTCTCAAGAAATAGTTGTTGAATGAATGAGTGGAACCTTCCCTGGCCCTCTAAGGTAGATGGGATCTCTCTACCAGGAACTCCAGAGGCTTCTTCCTGTCCTCGTGGCCACATCACATTCTCACCTGCATGACTGCGTATGGATCTGCCTCCTCTCTCTCCTCAGCCACCCGCTCAGACCTGGCTGGCCTGGGCTGGGCCCAGAGGAGGGGGCAGGAGCACTTGTTTGACGAGGATTAAAGGAACAAATGAAAGCCATCTCAGCCCTGGTCTCAGGGACACGACGGAGGAGACTCGGAGGACTCCAGACGAGCCTTGTCGGGCATTTGCTTCTCCCTCTCGGGGGGTGTTTGGTCTGCTATGATCATTTCTGGGTGGAGGGCCTGTGACTGAACTATGTGTCTGAGGAGAGCGAAGAGGGTCTCTGATGTGTGAGAGAGTGTGCAATCGCACAGCCACGGGTGGGTGTGTGTGACTGGGTGATGTGTCTGAGGCGAGTGTGAAACCGTACGTCTGAAGGGTTTGAGTATGTGTTGAAGATGTGTGTGCAAGTGCATGAGTGTGGATGGGAGAGTCTGGGGGAATGTGTGACTGGTCTGCGGGGTGGGTGTGCGTGAGGGTGTGTGTGAGCATCTGTGACAGGTGTGGACGGTGTCAGGGCTGTGGGAGGAGCCCCAGCTTTGGGGCTATGCAGACCCAGGTTGGAGTCGAGCATTATTACTTACTGGCTGTGTCAGGACCGAGACTCAGTTTCCTCATCAGTAAGATGGGGACAGTAATAGTTCCTACATGGACTGGAACAATCTCTGAGCCCAACACTGAGCCCACAGCTGGGCACTCTTGCAACTCTTTTGGGAAAAAGCGGGGCCTCCTGGGAAAGCCCAGACAGGCCTGGGTTCTAAGCCCAGCACCAGCTCTCATCCTGTGTGACCTCAGGTTGGTTACCTGGCCTCTCTGGGTCTCGTCTCTTCACCCGTAAAACGTGGCTACTCGTCCCTATGTCACGGGGCTCTTGTGAGGATTAGATGCAGTGATGCACAAACAGCACTTAGCAGAGTGCCTGGCACGAGGTTAGCGTGCGATCAACACACACTAATTGGCTCTCGACAGGGCAGGCTGCGTGGCAAAAGCCAGTGAATTAAACACATGCAGGGGATGATTAAAAAGTCCTTCATTCGAATTTTAAAATCATCCAGCGTGTCAGTGCAGGGTGTGGAGGCCTCGCTGGGCAGCAGTTCCTCATTGATCACAGGCTTTGGTCTGAGGCTGGTTACAGGATGCTGGGACCCACTCAGATCCTACTGAGAGGGGCTGGCCCACTCTAGGAAAGTCGCCATCTCTCTGCCCCAGTCCTAGCCCGAAGGCCTGCAGGACACCAATCATAAAAGGAACATCACCAAAACTTAGAGTAGAGGCCCCGGGGTGTTGGGGGGCCTGGAACTGAAGGCACTGGGGAAATTCAGGCTTGAGAAGAGAGGGGGCTGCGGGGAGACCCTAGAGGCGCGCCAAGCCCCAAGGATCTTCTGTGTGGAAGCCAGCCCAGGCTAGGACAGGGGCAGGGGGTGTCCAGGGGGCAGAGCCAAAGCGAGGGCAGAGCCCGGCTTTGCTTTGTGTTGCTTAGACAAGACCCCTAAGAGGACCTCCACTGGCCCTAGATGCCCAGGGAGTGAATGGGGGCTGCAGTGCCGCCCCAGGGGCCTGGGCACCTCGCCCAGGGCTGCAGCTGGATGTTGGGGCTTGGAGGGAGGAGATATAAGCCTCCCTGGACCCCCTTGGTTGGTCCTTGAGCGCTAAGGTTACTCCTGGACACAGGGCTTAGTGTTGCATGGTTACTGTCACACCCCACACAGCTGTGCCATCCTAAAAATAACCTGGAATCACTCTCTGGGTGAGGCTTAGACACCAGAACCCAACTATCTGGGTCAGGGGTCTTTGGCCTGTCTGGCTGGAGGAGAGATGCCCTAGAGAGGAGAGACTGGGGCAGGGAGCAACAGTACCCCATACTCCACAGGCAGCTTCAGATGCTCCCCTCCAGCCCAACATCATGACTCAGGGTGGCAAGAGAACGGCAGGCGCACTGAAGTTTTCAGGGAATTCCTCCAGCCTGGTGATCTCTCACCTATCCTTTGAGTCCTATCTCCCATAACACCTCCTCTATGAAGCCTTCCATGACTGCTCCCTTCTATACTCCCATCGCCTGTGTCGTGCCCCTCGCTTTCATTCAGAGTACTTGTCACATGGGTTTGTCCTGGCCTGCGCAAAGCCTGGACTGTAAATGCCTCCAGGCCAGGGGCTCATCTGACTCGGCTCTGTCTTTTTAGTGCCTGGCATGGGGCTTAGCACATGGTGAATGCTCAGTAAATGCTGAATGAACAAGCGGGTTCAAGTCTGGGCTCTGTGGGACCTTACACAGAGAGGTTATAACTCTCTCAGCCTCAGCTTTCTTATCCGAGAAATGGGAATAATCACGCTCACCACCTAGGGTTGCAGGTGCAGAATGAATGAGATTGCATGTAAAACACTCAACATGGTGTCTGGCTCACCGGAGAGCCTCAATAAAGACGCCCTCAGGGCTGGCCTACATGACATAAGGGCCTTTCCAGCATTGACACGTGGGGACTCTTGTCCCAGCTTTGTTTCTCTTCTTGTTCCACCTTAGTTCACAGAGGCCCTGGGTTTGGCTGCAGGGCTGAGATCTTCCTTTCTGGATTGTACAGCTGGAGCTGACCTGGCCTGTCCCCTCTGGTGGACATCGTCTGGGCCTTGGGGCCTGAGGACGGTTGGGAGAGGTGTGTCCTGGGCCTTCCTAGATGGAGCCCTCAGAACTGAATCTCGTGACCTGTGACCCTGGCTCCACCCCCCCCCGCACCCCGACCCTGGGGTGAATCTGGTACCTGAAGGCCCGGATGGTAGTGAGGCCTTCCACGGTTTCAGCAAAGTGCGAGAGCAGCGGGAGCTGGGTGGTGTCATCCAGCTGCTGCAGGTCCCTGTGGGGGGAGCAGAGTGGAACGGTGAAGGATGGTTAAGAGGGCAGGCGCATGGCTCAGCCTGGGTCTGAATCCCAGCTCCACCCCCTACTCCAGTGTGGGCAAATGGCTTCACCTCTCTAGGCCTCAGTTTCTCATCTGTAAAGCACCTCCCCATTAAGCTGTTGTGAGTCCTGGACGAGCTCGTTAATGTAAAATGCTTCAACAGAGCACACCGGCACAGTTACTGTTATCCTGGGCTCCACCTACCTCGCGTGCACCTGTCTGTGCACATCTGCTGCACGGCCTTGCCCTGCGGTAAGGCTCAGCAGACAGTGTCAGTTTCCTTTCACAGGTGAACAACCTGAACCTTGGGGCAGCTGGTCAGAGGAAGAGAAAGACCAGCTCAAAGCTCTCTGCCCCCTCCCCAGTAACCACAATAGGTTTCAGCACATCACAGCCCAGGATCTAAGGAACTCCTTGAGGGATAAAGGCCAGAGGTTTCCACGGCAACATAATTGCTCCTGCTCCCCACAGCTGCACTTGACAGGCGCGTTAGTGCCCGCGAGGCCAGGTTGGGATACAGGAAACAGCTTTCCTGGGCAAACAGGCCAGGTTAGGATATGGGAAAGAGCTTTCCTGGGCAAACAGTCTCCAGGGCCAGAGTGGGTGCCAGGGGCATGGGGGAGTTTCTCTGGCAGAAGAAATGAACTTTGTAGAACAGCTTGTACACTGTTTAAAAGCCACTGTGATTTTGTGAATATCAACACGCTATGCTCCTCATGAGTACCAGGGGATCTGGATCATCCAGGTAAAAAGCCATTTATACAAATCTTGATCCTTGTGGGCAAGGAAATTGTGGCCAGAATGTATCTAAATTTAATTATTATTATTGGTATTTTGACCTTAGTTTCCAACCAACTATGTGCACTTGGGGAAGGTACTTAATTTTTCTGACCACAACCTGCAGTAAGAAATGCATCTTACATCACAAATCAGTGCACAGACACACACACACACCCCTACACAACCTAAACAAAGATTTCATGTAGCAAAGCCTGCTGTTACTATGTGAATACAGTCTGATATTTTCTGTTCTATTTCATTTTTTAAAAATGCAGGTTGCGATCTGTGACATTGATTTCATGACCCACTGATAGGTTGTAACTGACAGTTTGAGAAACACTGGCCTAGAAGTTCTTTAAAATTTTCCCTACAATTCGTTGAATCTATGAGTTTAACACAATCACTCCCAGAAAGAACTTCCTAGAGAATGTTCTTAGAAAATTCTAAGTAGGAAGGAAGCATATGTGGCTCTGAGGCTCATGGGGGCGAAAGTGATCAATTAGAACAGCTGTGAGAGGCTCCCTCAAGTCAGGCCTTCCAGTCACGCTCTGGACCCATGTGGGCTGGGTTGCCATAGCATCCCTCACCTCCATGCCCACTGACTTCACATATCAGCAATCAGCCTGGTCCCTGCAATCATACAACCCTCCTGGGCAGCATTTTGGCAAAATGAATGAAGGGCATACACATGTGCATTTATCCTGACCTGGCAATTCCCTTCCTGACCACATCTCTCGAGGAAATAGTTCAGATATTAACTGCAGTGTGTGTGTGCTGACAGATGGTTATGTTAGGGTCATGGACTATGAATATTTCTATTTCCTTCATTTCTATTTTCCTTTTTTGGGGACCATGACTCTACGATTTTTATGATGATGACGTTCGTAAGAGCACCAAACTGCCCACTGCAAAGCACATCCCATCCTCCACCCCCTGAGGCCACAAATGCTACCATCACCTGGATGCCACCCGGAAGTACTTCTGGATGAAGTAGCACACGACGGCCAGGGGCAGGAGGGCCACGAGGAACACAGGTGTGACATAGGAGATGACACCCAGAGCAGAGACGCAGAGCAGGGTGGAGCGGCTCAGGCACTCCAGCGTAGACGGGATGTGCTGGGGGGGTGGTGAGAGAGGGAGGCGAGTGTTGCTATTTGATTCTGTGCCGTGTTACCTGCCAACATGTTTTGCTCTCACTTTTTTACAGGCATCGTCTTAATCTCCCCAGCTACACTGTAGGCTCCCTAAGGGCAGGAATCAGGACTTTCTTTTCTCACCATTCAGTACGATGGCAAACAAAGAACACAGGCTGAATCAAAATGAATATTCTCCACAAAATCAGTCACCTTGGTTCAGAATATGCTGGAACCTTACTGTGGGAGCCAGGGGGGTCTTGGATGGAAGCCAAAGGGATGTGGTTTCCCTCAGGCCTTATTATGAAGGTCTCTGAGGGGAGGCCCCCCTCCCTGAGGCAGCATTACAATCAGATGGGGGGCTGCTGGCTTCCTCCCACAGGGCTCTGATCACCGGATCTGGGGAGGCCAGCACCAGACAGGAGAAGCTGCCAGGGGCCCGGCCGTTCTTTGAACTGGGGAAATGGATCGCTGTCCTGCGTACCTGGTCGATGGTGTTACAGTCAGATGAAAATCTGTTTAGGATGCTTCCAAGGGGCGTGGTCTCAAAAAACCTAAGAGGCAACCAGAAGGACAATTACTCATTCGTTTATTGATTTTCTTCCTGTTTATTGAACAAGGGTAGTTATTTCTTTCATTTCAGTGTCTCTGGAGTCATCCCCAGGTCTGGCTTCCCAGGGGCGGTTGCCTTTGCAGGTCTGTAGGCATCTGGCCTGTGTCCCTGAGAATTCCTGCAGCCTCCCAAAGGCTGCTGGCTCCTCGCTAGCCTCTCTGACTCTCAAGCCCACGTGTGACCACTGCCACCTTTCTCGGCTGCTCGCTCGGCCTGACTCACTCAGCAGCTGTCCTCCCAGGGACGCAGAGTCCTTTCTAGAGGGACAACCCGCCAGGGGGAACAGGCCCTGGGGACAGCCTTTTGGCTGACTTCCCTACAAGGCCATTCTGGCCGTCATCACTCTGGCCGTGACTGGGAATAGGCCCAAGCCCAACCAGAGAATTTCAGAACCACAGATCTGGGGCAAATAGAAGGTAAGTAAACTTCAAGGCAATGTCTGTGGGCCACAGAAAGCTCACGAGGCTGCAAAGTAAAAAGTGCAGTCAGCTGGGGAGGTCTGGCACTGACAAGGGTCAGATGACCTGTTTGCCTGTTGTGTTGTTAAACCAAGAGGGCCAGCCAATTGGGCAGTGACAGCTTTAAACCTCTTTTATACCAGGCAGCCTTCGGAGTTTTTATCCACCCCATTACGGGAGATTAGAACAGCTATCCTGTGTCCCCAGTGTCAGAGCCTGCAGGCTGGCTGAGGGAGGAGAGAGAGGCGGGGAGGGGGAGAGCTGAACTCGTGGGTGGAGACGGGCAGATGGTACCTGCTTGGGGAAGGGAAACTAACATTTATGCAGAGCCTGCAGACACTCACTTGGAAGGGCTGTTGTGACAATTAGATGAGTAACCATGTAAAATGCCTCCACCGTGTCTGGCTAAGTAAATGGCGGTTTCCCTCTGCTTCCTGCACCGAGGAGGGCACTTGCACACACATTGTCTCCCTGGGTCACCCACCCCAGAGCCTGTGACAGAGGTTGTGCATACTTGTTTCATAGATGGGAGAACTGAGGCCTCGAGTATGGCCGGGTAAGAGGGGTACCTCATGGGAGCCAGGATGATCTGGTTCAGCAGGCTGCGGTGCAACCTCTTGGCCACCTTCAGCCCCGTCCACTCTACTGTGACAGATGTGACGAGGCACAGCACGATGCCCAGGCTGCAGAGCACCGTGAACACCATGGCGTAGACTGTCTGATCGAGGGAGCACTCCTGGGCCAGGTAGAGAGTGAGGCGGGGTCCCGGGGGTGTCCGTGGCTCAGCCCTGTCCCCCCAGCCCCTGCCCTGGGGCTGCGGCCACACCTGGCTGAGGGAGCAGTTCCTGGCCGTGGGGCTCAGGGTCAGGGCGCTGTCGGTCCACTTGGCCAGCCAGTAGTCGATGGCCACCAAGACCATGTGCTTGAGCAGCTGGGAGAAGACGAGCAGCGACAGGAGCAGGATGCCGGCGGATGACAGGTACTTGGTGCAGGCTCTCCACGGGATCTTGGCGCGCTGGTGCAGCACCGAGGACAGGTCGTCCTCCTCCTCGCTCTCGGCCGCCTCCTCTGCAGGCCGCAAGAACCCACCCTGTGGCTGCACAGTTCACATCCCTCCAAGGGTGAACCAGGGGGTATGTTATCCCCACTTACAGATGGGAAGACTGAGGCACACAGACGGGAAGGGATTTCATCAAAGGCACACTATCTCGCCACTCCCAGAACCTCTAACCTTAGTCTCCCCACGGCTGATCAGACCTCAGGCCATGATTTCACTCCCAGTCCCACTGTCTGTACCTTCCTCCTCTTCCTCATCCTGCAGGAGGCCATCTCTCGAGGACACGGCCCGGGGCAGGCCCTGGGGTGGCTCTGTGGCTTTTCTCTCCATGACAGTCTCCTGAAAGACAGATGGGGCCTGGCCAAGTCCTCAGGGTGTGCAGAGGGGAAAAGGCAGTATAGGGGGCAGCTACCCCTGGTGATGACCAGTGTCAGTTTCCAGGTTGCCCCTACCTAAGGGAGGGTCCAGATATGTTTCACCCAGAATTTGCTCCCTCCCCTTCATCAGTTAATAGCACCCCAATATTCCTGTGGGAGACCACCTCTTCCCTATCCTTAGTCTCTGTGATTCAGGTGGGCTGATCATTCTCCCTGGCTCTGGGGGTGGGCATGTGCACCAGGACTGGCCAGTCTGTGCATTCCACATCCCTGGCCACAATGACTTGTTCAGGGGTGGGTACTTGGCCAAAGTGGACCAACAGGAGTCAGTCCTGGGACTTTTGCTAAACTATGGTGAAAGAGACACTCTCTTTCTGGCAGAGTTGTTGATCTGGGAGAATGTAAGCTTGAGACTGCTGATGGTCCTCACTGCTACCATGAGAACGAAGCCCGTTTGAGGGCAGCAGAGCTAAGGGATAGGGAGAAACAGATTCCTGATGACATTGTTTGACATCCTGGATCCAGTTCCACCTGAAGCTATGACACCCCTGGACTTTTCGGTTTCATGAGCCAATAAATCCTTAATTTACCCCCTTTTTTCCTTTACTTAGTCAGTTTGAATTGATCTTCTGAAACTTTGTAACTAAATGGTATCTGACTATCTCAGGAAAGGGGATGGCGTCCACCTGAGTCTGCCTTGGGTAGCTGGCACAGGTACTGGCTCTCCTCTGGCAGGAGCGAGTTCATGCCCAGCTGCCACATGTCCTTGGGGGGTTTCCTGGAGCAACGAGGGTGGGAAAGCCTTTACGTGTTCAGATTCTAGCAGAACCATCCCCTTGGGGGTGGCTGCCTGGCCCCCAGGATATAGCCACCTTCTCCAGCTCTTGGTCCTGCCGGTTCATGAGGGTCTTCCAGTGCTCAAAGAGCTGGCACTCAGACCTCTGGAAGTCCTTGAGTGTGCCCTCCCTCTGGATGGTGCCGTCCTTCATAGCGATGATCTGGAAAGGGGGAAACGGGCTGGCTGGGGAGGAAGCATGGCGGTCACACAGCCGCCTGACCGCGGAGTCTGAGATGGACACTCGCACATCCTTCCCCCCCAACAAATGGCCTCCCGCTCGTCCACTGCAGTGAGCCGGTAGTGATAACCTACCCTTACCAACACACTCTCAGGATTAAGAGCTTGGGACATCTTGGGGTAATTCTCACTGGCTGCCCCATACTTGATAAGAGCAGAGCAAATCAGTGCATCCTAGTCAAGCTGTCTGGGTACCCACAAGGACACCACCAGTGGCAGCTGTTTGCATATACTTAACAGGCTATTGCACACTACCCTTAGCTCCTCACAATGGAGGGTCTGGTAGGTTCCACCAGTGTTTGGTGAAGCACCTGTTGTGTGTGTGTCCACGCCTCTTTGAAATCAATAGAACTTATTTTATTTGAAATGCTCAATCTTTCATACTTCTG
This sequence comes from Ceratotherium simum simum, assembly GCF_057802395.1. NCBI lineage: Eukaryota > Metazoa > Chordata > Mammalia > Perissodactyla > Rhinocerotidae > Ceratotherium > Ceratotherium simum. The sequence continues at coordinate 13,055,794 of NC_141906.1, read as the reverse complement.
TAGACTCATCATTAATTCAGAAACCTGATCTCTCACTCGTGCTGGGGCTTAGGGACGGGTGCCCAGGAGTCCTGTTCACTGGTACTTCAAGGAACCAGGCACCTCCGTGTCCACCTTCTTTTGACTAAGGATTGTCCTGAACTGTCTTGCAAGGGTCACCACTGAAACCCAGACACAAACCTTCTGCACCTGTTTTAACAGCTTTTGTTAAAAATCTGGATTTTTAAAAAATCTTTTCCGATACATAGAAGGAAGACTTATTTGGGGAAAATTAGCAGGGCCCTTTGGCACTGGCCTGAAGCTCAGGGATGACCTCAGTGTTCAGAGACAAATTTATATAGGAGTCAGGCAAGGCCCAGAGGTCAAAAGTTGTATGATTTCCATCTTAAAAAATTAAATGCTTTCCAATTAATTGAAAAGTAACTATTGTCTACATGTTGAGGAATATGGGAATTTAATTAATGTGAGGTTTCCCCAAATTGCATTCTATTGATAACATTGAAGTTTCTATTACTACTGCTATTGTTTGTTTCCAGATTTTCCATCTGCTCCTAACTTGAATCCATCTACCCTCAATGGGTCAGAGGGTAGGAAGATGGCTCTCCCATCCAAATGGGCACTTGCCAAGGCCAGGGGGATGAGTCATCAACTGGGCAGGAAACAGAAGGTAGGAACTGAGAGTCTGCTTCTTTCTCAGACTCCTTGTGCTAGCCTCGCGTGTACCCACAGGGGCCCCAGGCCAGGAGGGGAATGTCTGCAGCTCTAGGTGACATCAAACCCTTGATCCGTGCAGGGCCTGCATGAAGCCATCCAGCACTCACCTCTTCTGCTTTGCGGCCCTCAGCAATTACTACTGAGACACTAATCAACTCCTTGGAAGACATTCGACCGACTCTCCCACCTCAGCCCTCCACAGCTTAGGCCTCTTGTGGCTCCTTACCCAGTCTGCGTGCGGCAGGTACTGTAGCTTGTGGGTCACTAGGACCACTGTGCTATTATCATCTCGGAGCAGCTCAAGGATCCCAGCCTGCATCAGGTGGTCACTCAGATGAACATCCAGAGCTGAGAAGGGGTCATCCTGGGCAGAGGGAAGAGTGTAGGGGCAAGTGTGGGGGGAGGGGGTAACAGTGAGTGTAAAAACCATCAGAGTTATACCAGCTCTGCTCTAGGGACTGACACTAGTTAGCTGTGTGGCCTTGGATAAAGCACCTTACCTCTCTGGGCCTCAATGGCCTCATCTTAAAATGGGGCTGTTAAAGTTATCACTCTCAAGCACATCCAATCACAAGCACTTCCTGACTCCTGAACCTCCAGTGGCCCCCCATTGTCTATAAAGTCCTAATTCCTTAGCAATAGTCCAGGCCCTTTACAGCCTGCTCAGTCTTCCTTTCCAGCCTCCCTTCTCATCTGTCTTGTCTAAGCTCCCTACACTCTAGGTTTCCAGGGAACTTGCCATTCCAGGCCGTTGCCTAAGCTGTTTTGCCTTTTGTCTTCCTGATGAACTCCTACTCATCCTTCAGTGCCCCACCTAAGCACTAGCTCTTTCTGTGTCCTTTCCTCACCCCCACGCCTAGCCTTCCCTCCTCTCTGTTCCCGTGATTCCTGCACAAAGTCAGATCTGGTAGTTTGTCCACTCCTAACCGTGAGGCCCCAAGAACTGAGACCCCATGTGCCTATAGCTGGTACAGAGTAGGAGCTTAATAGAAGTTTGCTGAAATAAATGAAAATATCCACTTATTTCTCTCTAACAAGGTTGTTTAAAGCTCACATGGGATCATGAATGAAGTAATTCTTTGTAAAATGCTGTGTATGTGTCAGAAGATAACAAAGACCATGAACTTTACATTATGAAGTGTGTTTAGCGGGGAGGGTTTGTGTGTATTGGGGGGGAGAGAGAATAAAGCTGGGATCAGAGACCTGTGTCCAAATGGCCTCCCTCTTTCCTTCTGTTTAACTGACTCACTCTTCAACGCCGTCCTCCAGGAAGTCCTCCCTGATTAGCCCTCATAGTTGTCTCTCTGGCAAGGACCATCATAGCCTGTGCCACACAGTTTGGCTTTCGACTGGGCTGTGGCTCTTGAGTGTGAGAGAGCTCTGTCTCCCTAATCAGACTCTAAATCTTTGAGGCCAATGGTTGGGTTTTAGAATTTTTCAGTATCAACTAAGGTGCCTAACAGAACTTGGCATGAAGTAGGGCAGGGATAACTAAGAAGTTTTATCTCTTGTGTGATTGCTAGTGGTTATCTGGAGGGAGAAGGATTCTGAGGCCAAGTTAAGATTCTATGGGAGGGTCGGCCCTGTGGCTTGGTGGTTAAGTGCGCGCGCTGCAATGCTGGTGGCCCGGGTTCGGATCCCGGGTGCGCATTGAGGCACCACTTCTCCGTCCATCCTGAGGCTGAGTCCCACATACAGCAACTAGAAGGATGTGCAGCTATGACATACAACTATCTACTGGGGCTTTGGGGGGAAAAAATAAAATAAATAAAATCTTTAAAAAAAAAAAAAAAAAAAAAAAAGATTCTATGGGAAAGAAAGCCCTGATCGAATAGCAGTGTCTGCCCTGGCATGAGATGGGAAGTGGCAGCACACAGTCCACGTATTTGCCATTCTTATAGTCGGGTGAAATAAGTGTTGATAGCTTGGGGCTGTCCTACAGGGAGGCGGCCTGTGACTACTACTCGCCTCCCCTCACAGCCACTGCAGAGCTCAGTGTGAAGTCCACAGCGGGTCATTGCACTATCCTTGCCTCAGCTTTCCCATCAATAAGATGAGTAGGTAATGTCTCCAGCAGGAGAGATTTGCTCCTGGAGAGGGAGGCTGTTGGGTGATGGGGTGTGTGTGTGTGTGTATAGACAATCAGCCAGGGAGGCAGCCAGGGACAAGGGCCCCAAGGGAGGTGCCGGCTGGTGTACTCACCAAGAAGACAACGTTGGTGTGCTGGTAGAGGGCTCGGGCCACACTGATTCGCTGGCGCTGGCCACCAGACAGGTTGATGCCCTGTCACCAAAGGGGAGGAAAGGTCATGCCCTCATAGCCCTTCAGGAGAGACTGTCCTGGCACCTTCTTGACTGTGAGCTCCCTGGGATAGAGGCCTGGATCTCTCCACCTCCGTGCCTCTCCTCACCTCGCAGAGAGGAGGAACCTGTACGTGTTTACTGGATTCATTCGGAAGTGGGGAGTATGACGCCCAAGTCTTTGAAGATTCATCATGTAGGTGCTAGGGACCATCTGACCAGTGAAAACCAAGACACAGGAAGTAGGGATTTAAATCACATACAAGGAGGACAGCCATGGGAGGATCCTATTTGTTTAAGTTTTTGGAGGACGGGCCCCACCTGGAGAGGGAACAGGAGAAACATAGCCCCGAGCTAGCACAGCGCTGTGTGGGCTCTCAGGATATACTCGGGGCTTGAATGAAGGACAGGTCAAGTTGTCTCCAGCCTGGGAAGGAGCTCAGCTGACCTTTGCACCAAGCAGGCCTGTAAACTGGTCAAGGTCAGCCACCAGCCCAGGCCTCAAGGACATCCTTTTGACCCCACTGCAAGCAACTCTTCAGCCTTCACCCTCTCTCGTTTCCCAGTTACCTGCTCTCCCTGAGAAGGATCTCAGGGCATGGTGGTGGTGATGGGTGGGGAGCAGGGGAGATGGAGGGCCCCAGCTTTGAGAAAACCCTGTGGAGGCTGCTACGAACCCGTTCCCCAATCTGGGTCTGGTCTCCATGGGGCAGGATGTCGATGTCCGGCTGCAGGGAGCAGGCTTCGATGACCATCTTGTACCTGGAGTGGGGTGGGGCAGGGACACAGCCGATCAGCCTGGACAGAGTTGTGCCTGGGCACTTCCAGAGGGCCATTAGCCTCTGGGCAGTTGTGCCCAGGGTGAGCAATGGCTTTAATGGGCCTCCTGATGGAGTGCAAGCAAACACCATGTGAGCTCGAAAAGAGCTGAGGGCAGCACCTCACACAGTCTCGGAGCAAGTTAAATATTTGAAGGATGAAATTGGATGGGAGCAAATATGCCACATAGGTGACAAGAGAGGGCCTGTGGCCTCTGTGTGGTGGGAAAGGCTCCAGCCAGAGCCCACGCTTGGGGCACTGCCAGAGGAAATCACTGCTGGTTGGTTTCTGCAGTAATGATGATGGCTGCTCAAATATTTGCCCAGCCTGCTCCTCTCATACTTCCCTGGCGAGCTCTTCACCTGGGCAGGTGCCAGCCAGGGTTCATGCAGGCATCAGAGTGTCTTGGTGACACATTCTTGGGTGTCAGGCAGCCTTGGATTTGAGACCCATTTCTGTCACTTACTAGCTGGGTAGCCTTGGGCAAGTTCCTAACCTTTCTGAGGCTTGGTTTCCTCATCTGTAAAATGGGGATGATAACAGCACCTGCCTGCTGGGGTTGTCACTAGCATTAGAGGAAATCACGTGTACAAAGAGCTTGGCACCTGGTAAGAGCTCAGTCGATGTCAGCGGTTATTACTATCACAGGAGGGAAAATAGTGCACGGGCTGCGGAGCTGGGGGAGGGAATCACGAGAATGGAGGGTCACAGAGAGCTGGGTCAGCCTTCCCACTGGCCACAAGAAAAGGCAGCGGGAGTCCTCCCCTCCTGCTCCCTCACCCACGGGAGCTGGACTGCCCCATGCCCAGGCACATCTGGATCGTTTCCAGATGGACCATATGGAACAAGCCGAAATCCAGATAAGCAGGCTGGAGAGCAGGATGGCTGGGTGTGGAGATTGAGGGAGGGGCAGGGCAGCTGGTGGGGCTTGGGGACTGGGGGCAGGTGGCTAACGCTGCCCACAACCAATTTCTCCCCTCCCCCAGCCTGCCTCCCTCTGAGAGGCTTTTACCGTTGTTTGTTGAAGGGACTCTCAAAGGTGATGTTCTCCTCCACGGTGGCATTAAGCAGCCACGGTTTCTGAGAAGCATAGGCCACGGGGCCTCTCTTCCTAGAAAAAGCAGGGTGGGAGCAGGGGAGACACTCTCAGGGCTGATTCTCAGAGGCAGTTGTCCAGCTGATGGCTTAGACGGGGCACGGGGTGGAGGCAGCTCTAAGAGGAGGAGGTGCAGTTGGCAGAAATCTGCTTTGTGTGGCCCCTGGTGGCCTCTCCTTCCCCCAGGGCCGGTGGCAGGCTTGGGTGCCAGGTCTTAGCTGACTGGAGGGGATGGGACCTCGACCCCTCCCTGCCTTACAGCCTGCCTGCCCTGCCCCTACAGTCCTTTCTCCTTTCTGAGTCTCTACCCAGAGCCAGGAGGAGGCCAAAGTGTGACCAAACCAAGTAACCACTGGACCCCTGGTTCCCTCCTTCCTTGAGTGGCCCTCAAACCGCTCGACTTTGAGGTTAGCAGGGGACTCTCATAACGGAAGTTTTTAAAAGAGCGGAACCAAGGAAACCACATTTAGTGTGACGTGGTTTTGAAGACAAAAAAAAAAAAAGAAAAGGAAAAGATGACCACCAGATAGAAGTGATCTGGTGTGCAGGGAGCAGCTTGATGTACAGATGCAGTGGAGGCTTCCAAACCACCTGATGGAGCACAGAGCCCCCCCTGGCCTCCTCTGCAGCTGGGCTGGGACCTGGGGGGCTGCTCTCCAGAGCTCTATGGCTCCCTCGGCCTGAGAGCCCCTCTGAGGAAGCCTGCCCTGGAGGCAGGTGCTCCCAGGACACAGTACCTGACTTCTGCATCGGCCACCGGCTCCCGCTCTGGGCTGCAGGGAGGAGGAAAGATGCACCTTCAGGGGACCGCATTCGCCATAGATGTCTGAGCTCCCTCAAACCCAGTCTGAATGCTCTTGTAATCCCTGGGACCAAATCTGCGGCCACAAATGCTGCATGAAGAATGGGGTGTGGCCATCCTGGGGGCACCTCCACTGCCTGAACCTGTGTAGTGTCCAGAACCCACGTGGGGTGTGTGAGGAGGGACCCAGGGTTAAGTTAAGGAGAGTGGGGGAAAGGCACCATTGGTGTAGGCTCATGGGGGGGGGGACTTCTTGTGTCAGAGGAGAATGAGGCGCAACATGCGGCTCCCCCAGACCCAGCCTCGCACCGCGGCTCAAACGCACTGGCTGAGGTCTCAGGCCCCCTGAGCTGCACAAACAGCTGAGGCAGGGAGTGCTCTCTGGCCAGAGCCGGGCGGGCAGGGCAGGCCGACATCAGCGCCTGCAGTGTGTGGGCGGGGACCTATAGCCGATGGAACTCCGAGAGGCACCTAGAAAGCCCACAGGGGCTCCAGGGTAATTTGCAGCCCCATGCGGCCCTGTCAGAAGACAGCCGTGGAATCTGGGGGGGTCTCCGGGAGAGACATGGTCAGCTGCAGTGCCCGTGTGCCCTGGACTGCCCCTAAGTGCTCCAGTGTCAACTATTCTGTCCCGTTGTTCTCATCCACACGTTCACACTTGTCACATACCACGAGCTCTGATTTTTGGCTCAAGAAATATGGTCACCATGGCTAGAGAGGCGGGGCCTGTCATCACACCCTGGCACTTGGGGACAAGGTGGGAAAGGGCAGAGGAAACACGGGGAAGTGAAACCTCTTTGGTGTTGGAGAGCGAAGGACAAAAGCTTAAACTTATTTAAGTTTAACCTTCCCAGTCCTGACTTCCCAGCATCTCCAGGGTGCTTCGAATGTTCTTGGGGAGGTGACATTAGGGAGGGTTTTGAGGGTCTCAGAGCCGCATTAACCTATTTCACTTGGACTTTTTAGACAACAAGAACATAAAGCACATTGAATGTAAAGCAACAAGACCAAATTTTCTGCTGGCCTGGGGGATACTCACCTCTTCTCCTTACAGCTGTGTTTCTCAAGTTTTTTTCATGATCACCCCCTAGGGCCATTTTAGACTATTTTTTCTAATTGTCCTTTCCCTGCCACATTTCTTTTCCAATTCAGTGGTTTTCATTATATACACAAGGCTGTGCAACCATCACCTCTATCTAATTCCAGAACATTTTCATCACCCCCAAAAGAAACCCCGGACCCATTAGCAGCCACTCCCTTCCTCCCTTCCCACACCCCGTGGCAACCACTCATCTACTTTCTGACTCTATTCACCATGAAATTTTAATACCGCAGAGGCACTGTGTGTCTGTTTATATACTATGGCCCACTGTAATATCTAAGTTTTTTCTCTCCCCAAGAACCAGATTTTGCCCTTGTTGAGAACGCATGTCTTATTACAAGGCCTCACACGTCTGAAATTATGTAGGCTGCACACCCCTGAATCCATACTCAGGATTGCCCCCTAGAGGCACCCCCTGCCCCCACCCAGCCCCTTCCCTTTATCAGGACCCACTCCCAACCCAGTTCCAAGGCTGTACCTGGGGTCCTCTCCCGTCTCACCATCAGGAAGGCTGCTGGGGCACAAATGGGAAAAAACACCACCAGTTAATTCTCACTCCATTGCCTTTCTCTCCATCACACTGGGGCTTTGGGGAAGCAATCCGCACCCCTCCCACCCAACCCCAGGGTCCCTAAGTGGCTTCCTTGGGGGCAGAAACTGCTCTTCTCAACCTTCGTCCTCCCGCAGCACCTGGCCGGGCACCCTCCAAAAGCAGGGCTTAATCCACGCTCCTGGCACGACTCAGAGCAGCAGGGAGGCTGGCTGGGCACCAAGGTTGTTTTATAGTCCAGAAAGCCAAAGCTCAGAGAGGGAAAGTGACTTTCCCAAGGGCGTAATCATTTCATACGGTGTTTTCAAACTGTGGGACCCAACAATTGGGTCTGAAATAAATGAATTGTAACTGCACTAAATAAAAAATCAGTGTTCACTGCATGTCGTCAAGATGTGTATTTTTTTGTGAATTTTTTCCCTTATCGATCCATGCGTGAACTTATGGACTGTGATGTAAAATGCATCTCATACTGTGGATTAGAGTGAACGTTTTTGAGAACCACTGAGTGAGGTGACCTGAATTTTGGTGCCAACTTTGCCAGTGCTCTTTCCCCTGCCCCAGGCACCACTCAACCTCCCAGAAGCGGCCTCCTGCCTGTGAAATGTGTACTTCTGCACATTTGGGGAAAAACGATCTGCTCTGTCGTCATACAGATCTTACTTTAATGACACTAAAACTGGCTAACATTTATTGCACTTTTATAAGCTATTTTATTTATTTATTTATTTATTTATTTTTGGTGAGGAAGATTGTCCCTGAGCTAACATCTGAGCCAATCTTCCTCTATTTTGTATGTGGGATGCCACCACAACATGGCTTGATGAGTGGTGTGTAGCTCCGCGCCCAGGATCCCAACCCATGAACCCCAAGCTGCCGAAGCGGAGCACGCGAATTTAACAACTACTCCACCGGCCCGGCCCCTTATAAGCTATTTTAAAGCTCAAAATAACAGTATGAAGGAGTTTTGACGCTTTCCACTTTACAAAGAAAGTGAGGCTCAGAAAGGCTGAGTAACTTACCCAAAGTCACACAGCCAGCAAGGAGCAGAGAAAATAGATTTGTTTGACTCCAAAGCTTCATGCTCTTAATGACCACACTACATTACTCGACAGTGATTACCCATGCCATAGCTCTAATAAATGCCTTCTTGTCAGGAACACCAGGATGGACAAAAACAGGGATGGAAAGAAGCCTGATGAAATTCTTTTCTGTCCTCTGCTGAGCGGCAGAACTGAATGGATATGTAATCACCAGATCCTGTTCTCCAAACTTTGTGGTCTCATTTCACTCTCAACTCAACCTAACCTCAAGTTCCCTAACCATCAGACTGCTGTAATTTATGGACAAGCTGGTAATGTGAGACAGATAAAAAACTCGAAGCTTACAAATTCCAACTCTGCGGCCACAGCCCAGACAAGCTTATCTCTGGAGTCTTCTGCCTTGACTGCTTCCAGAGTTGCAAAGGCTGTTATTTATCTGGAGGAAAGCGCATCTGCGGCCTCCCTGAGGACCCAGCGCACGGTGAGCTCTCTCGGCCCTAACTCAGTTTGTATCATTGTCTGGGCTGCTCAATTAGCCCTTATAATGGACTACCTTCCTCTCTAATCAACTCCTGTGTGAGTCTTTTATCCCCAGTGGGATTTTAAGGCAGGAAGAGCATGTTTTCAGCCCCCACAGTGCTTAGCACAAGACAGATCTGTAATAAACGGAGGTTGTTAACTGACAAGTTAATCATTTGCAAAGAAGGAGGGAGGGGGATTAGCACTCAATGCGGGCAGTCCTCATGCTGGGCACTGTGTGAAGTTGTTCGTATTCACCTCTGCATCCTCCCAACAACCCCAGAAAGAGGTGTCAGGATCCCCATTTTACAGATGGGGAAACTGAGGCTCAGAGTTTGCACACTGTGCCCAATGTTACAGAGCTAGGAAGAGGGGAAGCTGGGGTGTGAATCCAGGTTCATCTTTTCCTCTTTATATTGTAGTCCCAGCCTCCCTAGAATGAACCTCCCCAAGACTTAAGCATGCATATGTTTTAATCTGAAAAGTATAGAATGGTACATGGGACAAGCACTTTCTCTCAGCAATTGCTGGGCTCTTAAATGAGTGTTGGGGGCATTCGATTCCTCCTCTGCCTGCACTTTTGGGACCAAGCACTGAGCTGAAAGGATGATTCCCCCCAGCTCTCCAACCCCGTATCCTTCCCTCCAGCCAGCTACGGGCTGGGTGTGAGAGCCTGCCCCTGGGGGGCCCACCGTCTGCAGAGGCAATCAGACAGGAACAGAAGGCAGAAAGTTATAAGGGCCAAAAGAAAAGTAGGAGCAAGAAAGAATCATAGAAATGTTGGGGTAAAGTACACACAAACACACATGCAAATGCTTAGAGAAAAGACTGGAGACTTCTGGGCAATGGGATATTATCTGTTTTTTATCTTCTTCTTTATACTTGTATATCTCTTCTAATTTAATGTACATGCTTTTAGAATCAGAGAAAAATGTAATTTTTAAAAGTAGTTTGGAGAAGGAAGAAATCTGAGAAAGTGAGGAAGGGCCCCTAGAAGTTACAGCCGAGCTGAGCCTTGAAGGGGAAGGATGGAGACAGTGGCGATGGAGGGAGGGAATTCTAGGCGGGAGGAGGAGGCAGCCTATGGGCACAGGCAGGGCCGAGAAGTGCACAGAACATGGGCTCTAAAGTGTGTCCGAGGGGCTTCTCCACTCACTGGGTGTGAAACCTTCAGCAAGTCCCTTTACTTAGGGGAGCCTGTCTTTCCTTATCTATAAAATTGGGGTAACGGTACAAACCTCATAGCGACACTGGGAGAATGTATTATAAATACATCTCCTAGCTGTTTGGAGGGAAGGATGAGGGATTGGAGAGCTGGGGGATTGTCCTTTCAGTGCTTAGTCCCAAAAGTGCAGGCTGAGGAGGAAGGGGACGGCCCCACCACTCATCTAAGAGCCCAGCAGTAAATAAAAAGGGAAGAGGTGGAAACTGAGGTGGGAAGAGGAAGTTAGGACTCATAGGTCTCTGCAGTCCATTCATCCCGCCCCAGACAGGCTTGTTGCTGCCCTGAAATGTTACCTTTCTCCCACACTGCCCTTTCCAATTGATGTCATTGGGTCCTCATGCCAAGCCTCCAGGAGAGGAAAGGGTTTTTCTCATTGTCCAGGTGAGGAAACTAAGCGTCAGAGAGGTGAAGTAACTCGCTCAAGGTCACACAGCAGGCAAATGGCAGAGTCAGGACTATAACCAGAGACCATCCGGTTCCCAAGCCTGGCTCGTCACCTCCACACAGTGCCCCCTCTCCTGTCTGCCACCATCTCACCACACTGCCCCTCCAGGAAACCTGGGGTGCCCCTGAGCCCCTGACCCCAACTCCCCAAAGGCTCCAGGAACTGTATGGTCAGAACGGACCATAGGGGAGTCCTGAGAGGAGCCTATTTCTCACCCCTGGCGAATCAGGGATCTCAGGAGGCAGCCTTCACACCAACCACAACAAGACAACAGCATTCTGAGGCAGGCCCAGGGCAAGCAGGGCCCAGGCCCCCTGAGTGGGCGCAGACAGAAGTAATGAATAGTTGATGTGTGGGAGCCTCCGCAGGTGGTGGGGGCGGGGCAGCAGGGAGCTCCTCATAAGTCAGATCATCTTCCCCAGCCCCCCTCGCCCCAATGCTTTCCTGGGGCCCTGCTTCCTGCTGGTTCCCAGGGGACATTTATAATCATTCTACTGTGGACGTTAATGGCCCTATTCTTTATTTCTAGGCAAAGAATTTCACTTGAGCATATCTGCTAAAATTGACTTTTTATCAAAATGTTTTCCTCTTTGATATTAAGAAGAAAGTCTGCAAATTCCCACGTTAGTGCATTGAAGCAGAGAGCCAGGCAAGGGCAGGTGACTATTATTAAAGTGGATGTCTGGGAGCCGCATGGTTCTCCCTGAGACCCAGGGCGGCGTGGCTGATGTGACAGATCCGCTCAGGGCTGCAGCGTAACTCTCCCACCTGGAACTCAGAACCTCACCCCACGGACCCTCCGTGCCCACCCCAGGGCTCTGTCTGCATGCTTCTGTCCACCCAGGACTGGTGAGGTCCCTGAGGGCAGGCCTAGGTCTTCTCTGTAGCTTACATGGAGTGGTTCACAGAATACACATCCTGCGCTGGGCACCTGGGGTACAATGTGGAATAACCCTCCAGCCCCGTCCTCAAGGAGCTCTGTGTGAGGGGGGAGACAGACGCATCAGCAGATAACCACAATACAGTGCAAGGCACGCACTAATGGGATTCATACATTCCCGACGCTGATGGAAAAGTTGGTGGCAGAATTCTGGACAGCTTGGGCAAAGACATGTGGGAAGGAGAGAGATGTAGAGATGCTCCCATAACATTATAACTTTATAATAGCAGTCTCTTGAAGGTCATAAGTTGCCCCTGGTTCATTCATTTAGCAAATGAATTCATTTAGCAAAGGCACTGTGGATATGGAGAGACAAGTAAGATATAGTCCCTGTCCCCAGGGAACTCACTACGGTCTCTCTTGGGAGACTGGCTGGAGTCCAATTAAAGAGTAGTAGGGGACTTATGTTCCTGGCATAGAAGTACATTGTTGAAGAATAATATTTATCATAATATTTATAGGGCATTTACCATGTGCTAGGTTAAGCCTCACATCAACTCCATGGGTAATAAGAGAAAACTGGTAGAGAAAGGCCATGGAATTTCCCAAAGCACAGAGCCCAGATTTGAACCCAGGCAACCTGCCTCCAGAGCCTTTGTTCCTATCTGCTCAGCCATATTGCTCACTTGTTCATTGAAGGAATAAGTGAATGTTGTACAAACAAACCAATGTCCCCAGGGCATTCTCCATTCTGTACTTCCTAATCCCCCAGCTGCCTGCCTTGTGCCTCCTGGAACATTTTCTGGCAGCCTAGTCACCAGGTCTTGGCCCCAGTATGGATGAAAAACCTCAGAGCAGCCTGGCATTGCCCTTGCCTCTGGCTACAGCAGGCAGACTCAGGGGAGGGGCTGCTAGGTCAAAAGCTATTGTGCACTGGGCTCACTTTGCATGTGCATCATCGCCCTGCAGACCTGGGGCCCAGTGTTTGAGGCACGGAGCTCCTGCAAGTAATGGAGGGCAGCCCTCAATACTCAGCCCCCACACTTAACTCACTGCCCAGAATAGGTGGGCTGGACAGAGCTGTGTATGAGTCCAGGGTTTTGAGAGGCAGACAGCAGATGAAGCTGAGTGGTGTCTGCCCAGATTCCTCCTCCTCCCAGCCACTGTGATGAGCTCTTAACCGATCTCCCCGCCCACAATCTCTCTCCGATCCCTCACCCTTTGTCACCAGCATGATTCTTCAACAGCCTTCAGGCTAAATCTTATTCCCAGGCCTGGGATATAGGGGTGTCTGGCCTCAGCCCAGCCCACTTTGTCAGTCCTGTCTTCCCCCACTGCACCCCACACACCCACAGCTCCAGGCACCAGAACCACGTTCTTTCACATCAGCAGCCTTTGCCCATGCCGACACTCCTGCCTGGAACACCTTCCTCTCCCGCCCCTGCCTTTTCCATCTGATGACACCACACTCATCCTTCAAGGCTCAGACACCACATCCAGATGAGCCTTCTCTCCTTGACAGCAAAGTTCACTGTTCCTCCTCTGCTCCATTATGGCACTGATCTGCTTTCCCCTCCCTTAAGAGCAGGTGCTAGGTCTAATCATCTTTGCAACCCTATTGCTGTGCCCAGGGTCTGGCACACAGTAGGTGCTTAATAAATATGGGGTGAGTGAATACATCAATGTAGAGAGACCAGAGCATGAGTTTAGCATGAACAAATTCCCACAACTTCCTAGGGTTGGCTGCAAGCTAGCCTGATGCGTCTCGCTGTGCCTGGGAGGAAAGTGTGCCGTGGAAGAGGGCAAACCAGAGAAATGAGGACGTTCTCACCACCACCCCCTCCCCCAGCCCTGAACAGAGCCCGGAGCTGGGTCCCAGGCTGCCTGTTGAGGAGAGTGAGTGTCGAAGAGGACAGAACTGTGAGCACCCACCCGTGCAGTGGCTCTGCTGAGGAGGTGGGGGTGTGTCCCGGCCAGAGGGGCTGCTGGCCTTGGGACTGTCACACCAGCTATTTCTTCCTGTTGCTCCGGAGCCCCTTCCCTCTCAGCACACACTGGAAAGCCCATGCACTCGAGCACCTGGGTGCAAATCCCTCTTTTGCCATTCAAAAGCTGGGTGCCGTGGGCAACTTGCTTCACCTCAGTTTCCTTATCTGTTAAATGGGGATAATGACAATATCTACCTCACAGAGTTTGAAGACTGACTGAGACAATGAAGTAAATACAGTGTCTTGCACACTGTCTGGCACATAAGAGGCCTCTTGTATCCCCTGGGCTGGAGCAGAGGTTTCTGAAGAGAGTGGAGGCAGCAGTCAGACCCTGAGGGTTGGCACAGCTTGGAGAAGAGATGGGGGCAGAGGCAGGGCGGGGCTGAGCTGCTATCCAACACGCCTTCTTCCTCTGCAGAGGACAGATTGGTGCTGACGCTGGCGTGAGGGCAGCTGAGAGTGAGGGGGTTGGGGAGGAGAGGAAGAAAGTGGGGCGAAGGACCAGACTCACAGAGGGTTTGACTCAGGCTGAGTGGGACACTCGGGCTCTGTAATCCCATCTAGAAGAGGCCTGCCCTGAGAGAGGACCTGAATCCATCTTGCCCTCTACGTGGAACTTGGAGAATAATCCTTGGGACAAGGACCCGGGGACCCCAGCCTAAGGCAGCAGCCAGGCTTGAGGGAAAGAGCCTGGGCTTTGTTCCCTGCTCCACGCACTGACATGTAAGTCACCCAACCTCTCTGCCTTCAGTTCCTCCTTCTGTGAAATGGGGTGATAACATCCGTGGGAGACTTCAATGAGCTCATACTTGCAGTGCACTTCACAAAGGGCCCGGCCCATAGCAGGTGCCCAGTCAATGCTGGCTGCTTTCTTCAGTTCACAGTTCACGGGGGGGCTCCTGTCTTCCTGTCACAGACACACACTGTCAGCCAATGGGCCAGGCTCCTCACTCCAAAGCTGAGGGGCAGTAGGTACAAGGGACTGGCAAAGTGACCCCAAACCCAACACCTGGACCTTCCCAGTCAGGCTGTGCTGAGAAATCCCCAAATAAGACAGGGAATGGAGGCCAAGAACCCTCTGCCCCCAAACACACGACAGTCCCTGATGGAATTCAGGCTTCAGAGACCGAGGTCATAGGAAACCCAAGAGGCTCGTCTGCCAGCCCACAGCCCCGTTGAGGAGGGAAACTTGCCATCTGTTGGATGCACCATTCAGGGACATTCTGGAATAGCAGGAAAGGGGGGTCACGCAGGCATTCAGACACTGGGCCTAAGGCCTTTCTGCTCAGTTCTGTGCTCACACTTATGAAAAACCTGACATCCTGAATGATAATTTCCCCCTGGAAAGGATTGCTAAAACTTGCCCTCTGCTGAACTGGCTGCAACCTTTGTTCCTGAAGGAGCTTTACAAACCTCGATCAGTCCCTCTTCCCCTCGGTTACTGGGGGGCTCCCAGCCAGGTTTTGTGTCGACTGCATCCTCTGCAGCCATCCTCTGTCCAGCTTTCTGAACTCCTTTCCACCCTCTTCATTTCTCAGCTCTTCTTTTCTTACTTTTTAAAAGGCTTTTATTTTATATGTATCTATATCAACTAGTTTTAAGTGCTTTTTGGAAGTAGGTGGGTATAAATAATAGATTCATGATGGACTCAGCCTGGGGTTCTGCTCTTTAATTAAGACAGTGATCTTTGCCCAGACACCCACGTTTGTCTGGGTTATCTCTGGCTCCTCAAAACACCCACTGAACGGTGTGTGTCAGCTTTGCCGATGACCCAGCCGGAAACCAATGTTTGTGCTGTTGCTCCTCACGCTGGGGTCAATGCAGCCGAGTGAACGTGGGATCTGGAGTCAGACAGAGCTGAGTTCGAATTCCAGCTCTGCCACTTATTAGCTAGGTGAACTAGGGCAGGTAGTTTAACCCTCATCTATAAAACAAGAACTGTTAACAGTGCTTACCTTGCTGGTTGTCACAGGATTAAATGAAATAATGCATGCAGAGGACTTAGCAAAGCACCTGGTACATAGTTAGGGTTTACTAAATACCAATGACGACAATGAGAATAAGAATTAACTGCATTTATTGAGTACTCACTGAACACACAGGAGGTACTCAATAAATACACGATGCATCCTCAACTGAGAAGGATGGTTGAAAGGGGGCTGCCCACCTGCCCACTGTTAGTCTCTCTCCACTAGCTGAGCCCTGAGGATGCATTTAGTACCTGTTCCAGAAGACGGCCCCTGAGATCTTCTGCATCTCCCCTAGGGTGGCCAGGAGGAGAGAGGACTTGCCGCAGCCCACCTGCCCCACGATCATGGTCAGCTGGCCTGCAGGGAGGGAGGGAGGGCAGCCGATGGGAGTGGGGCCAGGAGGGAGTCTGAATGACCACCACCCTGAGAGACATACAGACAGATACACCCAATCCTGGGGCCCCCATTTGCTTTCCTCCTTCCTAGAATCCCCAGGGAGTCCTTTCCCCCTTTGAGCCTTTCCTTCTGGAAACCTACATCCTCCTTCTGGTTCCCCAGGTCCTTCCTCCACGGCTGATCCTCCTGCCCCTTCCTAAGCACTCACTTCTCCCTTTCTGTGCCCACACTGTCCCCAGTGTGAGTCTAGCTCCTCATGGTCCCAACAAAAGCCACCCTGGGTCTCACCTTCATCCCACCTCCCTGCTTCGCTCATGGTGCTGCTTCTGCCAGGATGGCCACCCTGCCTCATGGCCCGAGGGACCCTGCTCATTCTCAGAACCACCACCTCTTCCACAAAGTCCTCCCTCACTGCTCGGGACTGCTCTTCTTTTTGTGAAGTGCCCATACTGTCTGTCACAGATGGTTTGACATCAAAGCCCCGCTGTCTTGCCCTGTCCTTGCTGCAGCACTCCCACCTAGCACACGGACTCCTTGAGGATGTAGCCCACACCCTCGCTAGCCTTCATTTCCCAGAGCACCCACCAAGAGTGTGCACAGAGAGCAGGTATTCAAGGAAGGCTGATTTTCCCTTTTCTCTCCATGTCATTCAGTGGGACATGGGGAGGGGGCACTTCAGACATGACTCCAAGGGGGATGCTCCCAGACCATGATGGAGAGGTGAGCTGGGCCATACCTCGGGGGATACGGATGGTGATGTTGGACAGTGTGGGGATTCCATCGGGGGTCCACGTGAAGAAGCCTCCGATGATCTTCATTGGCGGCACCCCACCACCCGGAAGAGAACAGAAAGGCAGCTGGGTTCGCAGTGTGACTCGTCTCTTGCCTCCTCTCCCCCATGAAAGCCAAAAAACACTGATTCCAGTCCCTGGATCACTTCCAGGACAGGGGAGGGAGGAATGGCCTTCTCATGCAGATCCCTGCCCGAGGCACTCACCCCCAGGGGACAGCCATGGGCCCCCCATTAGGTGGAGATGGAAGCATTGTCCCTGGTCTCGGGACTCCTATGGACCCCACAGGCAGGTAGGGTGACCTCCGGGGCAGAGGACTCAGCCCTTCAAGTGCTGAGCTCCCTCCTGGAAACGGCGCTGGGGGGCTGGGCATGGGGGTGCAGGATCTAGGACTCACTTGGACACAGCAGTTGTCAGCATCCCCGTCTGCACCGGGGGCCAGCCTCTGCAGTGGGCCTGGGAGGCCCCGACAATCCTCCCGGGCTGGACGCTTGCGGTTCACAACCTTGAGGGGCTGGGGATGGTTAGGAGGAGGTGAGGGCCCACGGGGCTGGGAGCCATGCAGGGAAGGGAGCCCCCTTCCTGTGAGAAAAGGCTGGAGTATGACACAGCAGGGCGGGAGCAGCAGGCATTAGAGAAAAGCGTGAGTGGCAAGCGGAGGCCCGGGCACTCACCACCGCTGGGTACTTGCTGGGTTGGCCCTGGGGCGCAGGCTCCCGGGGAGCACACTGCTCCTTGCGGATCTCGGCACTGGACAGGAACTCACTCAGCTTTTGCACACTGCAGAGGAGGCACAGACACACCCCCCACCCTGCCAGGGGCAGAGGGCAGGGGAGAGAGGGGAGGGGGAGGCCTGAGGGAGCAGCTCTGAGAAGGTTCTGGGTCCTAGATGCGGCCCCCACAGAGCCCACACTGGAGGGGGATATGGGCATCCCGTTGAGGGGTGGGTAATAAGTGTTACCAGGATTTGTCAGGGCCGACTAGTCAGCTGAAGTAGGTTAGGGTCTGGATTAGGGTGGGATTGGCTAGTTTTAGAGTTAGTTTAATGTTAAAGTGGGTTAGTCTGGGTTATTAGACTGAAGGATGGTTGGTGTTGAACTTTATCACTTCCTCTTAGAGTTAAGGTTGGTCACTGTTAAGGTTAGTTAGGACTACGATTGGTTGTTAACAATAACTAATATTTTTTGAGCACATACTATATGTCAGACACTTACCTCCTGCTGGGGGAGGTATGGGGGAGGTGTTATTATTCCCAACTCCTGGAGGACAAGGCTATCCACTGCCGCCCCCCACCCCCATGGAATTTCCCTATGGACCCAGAGAAGGTTCGGAAAGCTTCATTCTTTTGATTCATTCTCTCCTATCCCTGGGGGTGTGGAAGCTTGAGAATTGTTTGTATGCTCTTTCCTCCATTTTGCTTGAATGTCCCTCAGGCCTGGGGCCAGACAAGCCCTCCCACTCTCAAGGCAGAACAGTCTGGGGCTCTAATGGAGCTGCGGCCCCGGTTTCCGTTCTGTGCACGACCCGGCCCCCCACCAGGAGGAGACTGCCAGCCTCTGCCGGCTTCCCCGCCCGTCTGCGCTCCAGCACTCTCTCTGCAGTGACCGGGAGGGTGGAGCTGGCCTCGGGTAAAGCTTCAGATTGGGTCCTACTCCACCTTCCCCAGAGTCTGATCTCCCTCTTTAAAAAGGCCTCAGCTACCCTGGTGACGGTGAGACTAGGAACGTTTGCATATGGAAATGCTCCTGGATCCGGCAAAGGACTTCCCACAGGTGTAGCGTCCTTGAATCTGTGGTTTCTACACAGAATCACAGGGCTGGGGTGGCGGTGGGTCAGGAGGGGTGATTACAGAAGTCACAATATCATGGCCAATAAAACTGAGCCAGCACAGCCAACCCTGGAAACGGGAGCTAATCCCTTTCCAGCCAGCTACTTCCTGGTCAGAGACTCCTACGACCACAGTTCTGCTGAGTTAGGCCCCCTTCTATCCATGAACTCCTGCCAGAGCTTCCTCATGCAAGCTGCTCCTTCCATCAGCTGCTTCATTCTGACAGCTACTCCTTCCTGCAGGCTGCCTAGGATCTGCCAGGGTCCCATGAGACAGGGGTGTTGCTTTCCTCAAGACTGAAAGGGCTTGGGTATAGAGGACGTTTTACTGTCTGGTTCCATTGGCGATGGGAAAGGACAGAGCCAGCTCTCCCAGAGGCATGGCAGGCCCTTGCTTTCAAGCAGCTATTTCTGAGGCCCAAGGAAATCCTCACACTCCAGCTATGGCATTCCCCAGCCAGAGCATCAGCCCGCTACCTTCAGGCTTGCATGCCCAAGAGGGTGATGCCTCTGGGTGAGTGGCAGAGTCACCACTGGGCTCTAGAGCCCCGAAGTAGGGGCCTCCCAGAGCCGTGGGCCAAGTGGGGACAGGACGGCAGGCACATGGTAGAAGTGCTTCCCTGGCTGGGGCTGTGAAGGCTCTGAGACCCATGGACAGAACAGAGGATGTTCAGCCCCAGGAAGACAAAGATTTAGTGGATACCTTCCGAAATCTGAGGGGCCAACATGTGCAGGAGGGATGGCACTCATTCTGTGTGGCTCTACAGGGCAGATCTAGGACCAGTGAGGTAGAATTATGAGGATATATCAATTTTGGCTCAACGTTGAATTTTTTTTTTTACAGAGTTGTCTTGGAGGTGATGTTGAGTTCCCTCTCCTGGGAGATATGTAAGCAAGTTGACTAGTCCCTTCTCAGTATGGCGTGGAGGGAAGCTACACATGGCCTATGTCCGTCTGACCAACCACGACCAGCTGCAGCAGGCCCAGATCAACGGGGAGGTGTGTCCTGGGACCAAACAGCTGTGGTTGCAGTGGTCACCGGAGCCAGCCCTGGGGCTGCCACAGGAGCTGCCTGTCCAGTGCCCTTGCTGGACCCTCCTCTCACCTGACTAGAGCTTTGACTGTAGACCGGACCACACTGGACAGCAGGAACAGCGGTGTGACCAGGATGTGGAAGAGGGAGAGGGAGGCGAAGGCCACCGAGGGGGAGAAGTCAGCCTCTTTGAAGAAGCTGACGTGGCCCACGAAGGTCTGTGGACAGAGGCACACGTGAGACGGGGGTGACTCAGAGTGTGGTCCCCTCCCACACTGGCAGCACTCAGCCCCCAGGAAGGAAACGAGAGGGCTGGAACAGGGGACCCAAGGGGACCTTCAGTTAGAGACACCGTCATCATCCTCAATCTCTCATGGCAACGTCCCCCGCAGGTTCAGGACTTCAAGCTGGAGGGCTGGGGCTGCTCCCTCCCTGTGCTGCCCCCTCCTTGCCAGGAATGACCAGGGAGAAGCCCTCAGGTTAGGTCAGCTCTGCCCCCTCTCAGACCTCAGTCCTCAGTCGGGGAAACGTAAACACCACAATTACAGAACCACCTCCTCGCCTGCCTGCCCCTGGCTACCTGGCTGGCTCATGGCCTCTGTTACCCAGAGTTCCCCGAAGAGCCAGGCCAGGAACCAGCCCGATAAATCATGTCCAAAGTGAATTCCCAAGTGTGCCTGACAGGCTGTGAACTCGCCACAGCTCAGGGACGTCGGCCCTGGGGGAAATAAATGCATCTTTTTAAAGAACTGCAGCCAGCACAGAAGCCAGGGATGGGAGCCCCGGGTGAAGGGGCTGTGGGCTCCTGGGGGCCCAGGCCTTTCCGAAGGGGGCTCACTGCCACCCCCACTGCTGAGCTCATGCACAGCTTTGGTCCAGATCACTTTAGAAAACCACCATTGTAATATTTAACAACGTAGAGAACTGTTCCTGCCATATTCTTAAATTTTAAAAAGCAGGTTAGGGGCAGGCCTGGTGGCGTAGTGGTTAAGTTCATATGCTCCACTTCGTCGGCCCGGGGTTTGCAGGCTCGGATCCTGGGCGTGCATCGACACACCGCTTGTCGAGCCATGCTGTGGCAGCGTCCCATATAGAGTAGAGGAAGATGGGCATGGATGTTAGCCCAGGGCCAATCTTCCTCAGCAAAAAGAGGAGGATTGGCAACAGATGTTAGCTCGGGGTTAATCTTCCTCACACACACAAAAAAACCAAAAAAAATAAAATAAAAATAAAAAGCAGGTTACAAAACTGCATGTGCAGCACAATCCTATTTTTGTCAGAATGTTATATTACGTGCCTTAAAAAAAGACTAAGAAATACATTCAAGATGTTGCCAGTGGGATTATGGGTGATTTAAATTCTCTTTGCCTTTTCCTTTCTGAATTTCCCAACGTTTCTAGAATAAATGTGTTTCAATTTTATAATTAAAAAGTTTGATAGCTATTTTTCAAAGAAAGCTTAGTTTCTTCAAAGACTAAGCCTCAGGTCTTCCAGGCCCAAAGGGTGAGGCCCCTGTCTGCCTGGAGTGGGGGAGGGCCCTCTCTGAATATAGACTTTCAGTCCATCGCTCTGTTTTCAGTCCCACTGCTGAGCCCATCTTCAGAATTATGTGCAGAGAAGGCCAAACCCTGGGCGGCCTCCCACTACAGACATTCCGCGCCCCGCCTCCCCCCACAATCCCAGGAGATGGAGCAAGGATCCACTTACGATGAGAACGGCTGCAATGGGGATGGCCGTGTTCATGAAAACTGCGGAGGAAGCACAGGGGCAGTTTAGCGGGAGGGATGAGGCCGCTAAAAATGGTGGTCTGGAGGCAGTGTAGCCTCTGGGGTCCGTTCACCAGCCTGTGGAGTGGAGCTGGGCAGGGTGGGAGCAGACCTCTAGCCCTGTGGCACCTCCGGCTCCTCAAAGCTCCTTGAAGTCCTGTTTCCCTCAGGACTCTCGTTCCACGTCTCTGAGACTTAAGCCTTTAAATAAAGGCTTAAACGCTCCTATTCTGCTCCACGTGGACAGGGTGAGGAAAGTGGCAGGAGCTATGTGTGGTTGGTGATGGTCAAGGGCCCAAGAGAAAGTGGCAGGAGAAGGGACTGGAGAGCTGGCTGCCTGTGGTCAACCGTGAGGTCAGCAGCGTATGTTTCTGGGGGCACCAAGTTGCTACTCCTTCCTGTGCCTTTGGTCCCTGTATCCCCCCACGCCAGGTTCTCTCTGAGGTTTGGAGGCTTCCTAATCTCCCATGGCTCTTGGGAAGGATTTCAAACTCATTTACACTAAGGTATTAGTGACTAAGGACAGCTTAAAACAGGGTCTCCCTTAGCTCTAAGGCTTAGAGTCCATGAGGTGGGGCGGTTGGTTTGCTGGAACAGAGGTTCTCTCCTTATTCTGTTTAAAGTGTGGCCCTCAGATCCTTCAAAAGGACCCCAGAGAGCAAAGAGAGCTGGACTTAAAGTCAAAGAAGGGTGAAGTCCCTCTTATGTATAAGCTGGGCAGGTCATTTGCCTTCCCTGTGCCTCAGTTTCTTCACCTGATTTTTGTAAACGTGTACTTACTTGTCCACACACTCTGGCTCTCTCCACGGTGAGAGGAGATAATATAGGGGAACAGGCTCTGTGAGCCAGAGGGCTGCCTGAATACCACACCTCACGGGCTACTAGCCTGCTCCATGGGTCACTGCTTCTCTGGCCCAAGTGTGAGATGTCCGAGGTCTGGGCATGGGGTCCTGAACTTTCAGAGACAGCAGCCGCCCCCCCCGAGTAAGGGATGACCACCCTAGCTGCCACCTTCCAATCTCATCCTCTTTCCTTCCAGGAGTCTCTTCCAGGCCAGCCCAGAAAGGAGTCTGGTTCTTTAATTAGCCCAATTAAAGCAGAAGGAGCCAGGAGCCAGAGGCCAAGGGCTTAGCCTGTGCACGTGAACTCGATCTAACGAATGGCAAAGTCTCTGACACTCTAAAGAAGTACAAATGGTCAACATCATTCCAAGAAGCTGACTGTCCACTTACTCCAAGAATTCTGCACCTAACTGGTACACACACAGTGCATGCTGGAGATGTGGAACCCCATGTGGATGGAAGAACATGGCCCCTGCCCTCAGGGGGCTCCTAGTCTGAGGAGGGAGACAGAACTATGCTTCCAGGAAGCCCCTGATATGATGGGGAGACAGGGAACATGCCCCTAGGGAGGTCGCAAGCAGAGAGGAAAGATATTGTGTCCATTTTTGGGGAATTCCTAATCTCATGGGGGGAGACACAGCCCTGCCATTGGAGAGCTCCCGGTCTCAAGGAGGAGATATGGCTAGAGCTCTCAGGGCCTGCTAATTTCTCTGACCACAGGCTTTGTATCAACACCAATATCACATACGACCGTGCTTTAACTGCCCTTCCTGAAGAAGGCTCCATTGTCTCCAGTGCCACCACAATGCCATAGCCCTCCCTCCCTCATAGTCTCTGGCAGGGGGCAGTATGAGCATTATTGGTTTTCCTACAGTATAAAGGACCCAGATCTGGGACATAGGACATAGCATAGTCATCCTGGCTTGGGAGAGGGAGGGGGAGGAGGATGCCCATGAGGTCTGGGCCCTTGACCATCACCAACCACATAGCTCTAAGTACGAGTAGCCTTGCCCATCCCCTCCAGGGCCAGTTATTCCAGAGGGGTCCTGCAGGGCAGGGGCCTCCTGCTGTTCCTCTCCTGCCCATCCCCATCAATTACCCAAGAGGAGGGGCTCAGGCTACAGAAGGCACCTGTGCACCCCCCCTCAGTCCCTTGCCCCAGCCTGAGACCCCTCCCACACATTCTGGGCTCAACTCCCAGCCAAAGAACAGGTTCAGAGTCAGATCATCAATCAGCCCAACTCTGCTTGGAAAGCAATCTGGCGCTCTGGAGCCAGAGCCACACAGAAGTTCAGACTTCTGATCCCGTAATCCTCTCCTGGGAATTTATCCCGAATAATCACTCACAAAGCCCTCAGCAAGACGGTGTTAGCTGTAGCATTGTCTGTCATAGCAGAACAAAACCCACAACCACAGCAACCAACCATCAGAAACGAAATACACTGGGAGCATCCATCGAGAGGGCTGCTTTAGTAAGCGTGGTACCTCAGCTCTAGTGGGGAATCCTGCAGCTGGAAAACGTGGGACAACTGACATTTTGTTCTACTGCATGTTTTCCCTGTCGTAATTTTTTTTCATTCATATTTTTTCTACTTTATTGTCTTTATTCTTGAAGCTGCCTAAAGTCCTTTGAGGAACGAGACAAGCCATAAATAAATATGAAAATGAGTGTTCCAAAGCTGATGCAGCAACATGGAGAATGCTTACGATAGAGTTAATTTCTGCCCTGTTCTGGCTGTTATATGGAGATGCTAAAGAATGAACATGTAATTTTCCACTTCCCTCATCCTCTCCTGGAAGGACGGCCTCTGTGTAGGGAGCTCTGCTCTTCGGGGTGGGGGTTGGGGGAACGGAATCACCAGCTGCTGTGTTTTAAAGGCCTCTCTGAAGATCCCCATTGGGCTCTGGGGTGGACATGGCTCAGACTGGGGATGTCAGTGCAGAGCCGGGAAGGCCTGGGATGCTAGAGGCTCTGGCCCCTCTCTGAGCTAAGCAGACGCCCTGTGTCCTAGTGCAGGTGGGGACAGAAGGGAGCTGGGCCTCCAGCTATCAAGGGTTGAACACCTGTGGCCTTGCCTCCATTTTCCTGAGCCACATAAGGCCCTGAAAGACCCTAAAGGTAGTGGAGCCGTGAGAAATATGACCAGGAATAGATTTCTCTCCAACGTTGGCATGGGGTGGGCTGACTCACTTTGATTTGATCTAGGGAAAAAACAAAAAGGAAGAACACGACAGTGCTCAAATCTTGAATGTCAGGGGGCAAGAAATACTGAGAAATAACACTAAGCGTAAGCAGAAGATTATAAAATGATGTGTGAGTGTGATGCTGTTATGCAAAAGTTTAGTTGCACGTAGGCAGGCCTGAAAGGCCACCTTCAAAAGCGAAAGCCTTCTGTAATGGTGTGGAGATATGCGTAGGTGTGGTTTTAATCCCCCCCAAAAATATTCCTTAAGAAATATTCATTCAAAAATTATGTTTTGAGGGTCTTCCCTGTTCCAGGCATTGTGCTGGGTTCTGGGGGTCCAGTAGCAAACAGTGTGTTAGCTTTTCATAACCCCCCAAACAAAACAAAACATCAACTGGAACCAGAGCCGAGCTCTGCTCCCCCACTCCCCGTGACTTTGCCCAAGGAATGCTGCCTGGCCTTGTGGGTGGCAGACCGGCACTGCAATACAAGGAGCTTTTCATTTCCAAAGCCTCGATAAATATTTCAGAAGCCATGTGTCAGGAAGGCACAGGCAGCCATTCGTGCCTCTGATTAAATTCATCTTTGTCCCCCGAGGAAGGCCCAGGGAGGAGCCGCAGGCCCACAGCCTGGGCCTAATCGCAGCTTGCACCTGCAGGAGGGGAACTGTATTTTGAAACTCAGAGGGCTACTTCCCATTCAGTCTGATAGCAAAGTCAACAGAGGGAGAAGGAATGGTGTGTCTGCCGCCGGCAGCAGGGGCAGAAACATGGCAGGAGGCCCGCAGTCGCACTGATTTCTGCCTCCTTAATTGATGAACTGCCCCAGCTCTCCATCAGCCACCTCCCCTCCAGGATATGCATCAGCAACCCCCTGTGGCTGCCCAGCTGGTGGAAGGAAGGGCAGATATGGAAGAGGTTCAGAGAGGCTGGAGAAGGAAGGGGGACCAGGTCTGGAGGTCACCTTGCCCCCCAACACTGGCTATTCTGAGTCAGGGTCTCCACCGAGGAGGACAGAAGGAGCACAAGACATGCCGAGAATGGTCAGGCCCTGGGTTGTGGACAAGGGCAGGTGCTGGGTGCCCTGCGAATGGGGTCCACCAGCACCATCCTGCCCCCGCCCCTCATTCACAGCAGATTTGGGTTTTGGGGTTTGATTTTGCTTTTCAAGACACGGTATGAGGCCAGTCACATTCATCCAGGGAGGGGCCCACCTGACTGTGGTTCAGACCCAACTGGGAAGAGGGAAGACCCCCGGCCACAGAACACTGGAAGAGATGGCAAGCACGTCTTTCCTTTACTTAAACTCCTTCACTGGCTCCCCCGCCTCAGGAGAAAGCCAGCAGCCTGAACACAGCACACAAGGTGCTGCCTGATCTGGTCTTGTTACCCTCTCCTCACCAAATTATGCTCTAGTCTTGAACACACCATCGTCCTTCCCGCCTCTAGGCCTTGGTGCCTGGAACATTCTTCCCCTCATCTGGCTAAGTTGTACTCATCCTTTGGGCATCAGCAACAGGCTTCACCTCTGACAGGGCTTCCTTGACATCCACCACCCCTAACACTAGGTTGGGTACAACTCTTATGGGCGCCTAGAATACCTCTTTCTGTTACTGTCACATGGCACCGCTGTGTGTCGGCTTCCCTACTAGACTGTGAGCAACCTGCAAGCAGGGACCAATATTTCTTCCTACCACCATATCCCCCATGCTTAGCACAGGGCCTGGCATACAGTAAATATTTGTTAAATAACTGAATGAAAGAAGCAAAAAGGCTGGGGCCAGATGAATAACACAAAAGAGAAAGTGGGGCAGTTGGAACTGACCCCGCGGCTCTGACCACATGCATGGCCACTGTTCATGGCAGGTCTCCCACAGGTCTGTGAGGGCGAGGATCACGCCTGCCTGCCCTTTAACACCCGGGGCCTCAGGAGAGTCTGGCACAGAGAGAAGGCTCTGGAATGGATGCTGCACAAAGGATAGAACGAATTGGCAGCATGTCAGTTGGTTGACTGCTAAGGCCTAGGACCCCCTCCGTCACTCCTGCAAAGCTTGTCCTCAAATACATGTCTGGGCTGGACGCCTGGAGTTATGCTGCTTCTGCAAGGAAACAAGGATTGAAGTGACTTCTAAGGGGGTGGCCACAACACTTCCTTCCAGCTTTTTCCCACTTTATCTTCTACTTGCGTGGTGCAGCCCAAGCCTCCTCTTGCATGGAGCTCTGTGTGAGCTCCCAGCCCACATG
Source organism: Ceratotherium simum simum (assembly GCF_057802395.1). NCBI lineage: Eukaryota > Metazoa > Chordata > Mammalia > Perissodactyla > Rhinocerotidae > Ceratotherium > Ceratotherium simum. Next base: position 13,029,257 of record NC_141906.1, on the reverse strand, counting down.
GGCTTCCTTCTTCTCTGTTCTCTGCCATTTGCTGGCTGAGGACCTCAGAGAGTCACTTCATCTCACTGAGCCTCAGTCTTCTGTACTGTAAAATGGGACAATAGAGCTACATACCTCACAGAGTTGTTATGAGGATTGCGTGCAGTCAGGTTTGCTAGGCGGCCAGCACAGAGCCTGCCACACCGTTTCATGTATGTTATATAAACTCCTTGAGAACGGGCAGCGCATCTTACTGTCTTTTGCATCCCTCCCGGTACTTAGCACAGGGCCAGGCAAACAGGGCTGGGCTCACACAACACCCACTGAGTAACTTACTTACATCTCTGTTTTTCTTTGATTCTGGATTTTGATGGTGGGGAAATAGTACCCACTTTCCTTTCAGCCCCCTGTACTGCCCTGCTCTGCGTGAGCTCAGGGCTCTATGCACAGGAGCTCTCAGTGATGCTGACAGCGAGACCATTAGATAGAGTGTCAGAGGCAACCCTGTCTGCCTGACAGTCTGACTGCCTGGAGTGCGAGGACCGGAATGAAAGGCCAGCAGGCAGCACCAGGATGGGCGGCATCAGGAAACGGGAACCTAAGGCTCCTCTCTGGCGCCAGGACCCTACGGCTGGCGCCAGGGGCGAGAATGAAAGATGCCCCATTACTTCAGGTCTAATCATCTGTGTCCTGATCCCTGGTGACAGAGAGCAGAAGGCAGGAAGTCTGGGAGGAGGTAAATGAAAACACACTCAAAGCATATACGTGCAGCTGGGAGGTGCCCCAACCCTACCACCCCATCTCTCCCTGCCCCATTGCCCACCAACACAAAGAAACCCATTCCAAGAAGGGCTGCGAACAAACCTGAGCAAACAGCATTTGTCTTTCAAAGCCCTCCTGCAGGGCTCGACCTTTTCCCTCTCCAGTGTCCTCTTCTAGGGACTAGCCTGGGCTGCTCTGTTTATCCTCTAGGTTGCCGAGTCCTGGAGAGGTAAGGGGCCCTGGGCAGACCCCTTCTTGGCTCCAGAGCCCCTCACTCCTTCCAGAGTCACCTCAGCTCTCGACGACATGGAGTCTCCTTTCCCCAGGTCCTCCTGGCCCCAGACCCTTCACAAAGCCATCGCTTGTCTTCTGAGGGCCCCATGGGACAAAAAGCATTTGTTAGATGGGCTTCAGTGGGCTAGCCTGGGAACCTAGACATCTTATAATGTTGTTTACAAAGGAAAACACGGCTCAGGTTGCAGTTTGGAACGCAGGAAATGAGTGCACATCTCCTAGAAGCAAAGCAGCCGCCACCTGCCTCCAGCTATACAACACGATCTGCCCCTACTTTGCTGCCAGGAATCTTGGGGAGCCAGTGCCCCCAATCCCCTTGCTGCTTCCCTCCCCTCTCTCTCATTGCAGCAACGGTGAGCCTGCCCCACCCCACCCTGCTGTGTTATTACAGAGAGGAAGTCGCCTGGCTGAGGGGAAGCCCTCCCCCACCTCAGCAGCTGCTCCCGCAGGTGGGGTGTCTGAAAGCCAGGTGTCTGAAAGCCAGTGGCTGTAACTCAGGTGGTGTACACAGGGTGGGGTTACTGTTAACACAACCAGACCCGGGGGCAGGCAGAGTTGGCAGAGAGGATGGAGAGGGCCCGGGGTGTGTGGACACTGATTTCTGAGCTCCCCAGATGGTCCTTCCCAATTTCTCCAGTCCTCTGGAGAGCCTCTGAGCACCACAGGGTCAGGGATGAGGGTTGAGGGGCAAGACCAGGAACCCGGAGTGTCTTGGTGAGGAATCCAGAGAGCAATGGCTGCCTGCCATACTCACAGCTCCATTCTGAGAGAATCGGGTCCTAGCAAGACTTTCTGCAGAAAGATGTGCTGTGTATGGTGAATGGCCTGGCCACTGCTGACTGGACCAGGGTTCCGCCGGAGGCACAGGACGCCACGGTCTGGCTGGACACGGGGAGGCGGGACGCCTGGGGGGCTCAGTGCAAGCCCTGCCCTGTGAGAACCTCTGGGTTGCATGATGGCTACCTGGCCCCACCAAACCCTCTCTAGGCAGTATGGACGCCAGGAACACACAGATGACCTGAGGGACCGTCTCGTCCTCCACGAGCCTATCGGGGAGACACAGCTAACACACTCTCCACTACTGCCCCACCACCTGCCACCCCCACAATGGTGTCCCTTCCTGGCACACCAAAAGAATCAATTTCAGCAGGGGAGGTGATCAGCAGTGTCCATCTCTCCTAACTTCCTCCCCTGTTTCCCATTCCCGTCAGAGCCCATTCTAGGTTGTTTCTCTTCTACTAAGAGAAAATAGACTGAAAATGATGCCCATTGTGTCCTAAATCTTCTTCATCCCATATAGGTTCTCAGCTCTGTGGAAAATAACACAAGGCCAGGAGGTAAGAGACTGTGGAGGATTTAGTCTGAGCCATGCTGTTAACCTCAGGAGGGACCTGACCTCAGGAAGGCGCCTGGCTCTGGGCCTCAATTTCCATCTGTAAAACCATTCTCCCAACTTGCAGAAAACATTTTCCATTTACCTCTCCTGGCCACAGTCTGTATAATTTCCACAGCTCTACCTTTTAAATCACAAATTCTCTCTTCAGCTCTGTTAATTCATTTAACCTGTACACTGAGTTGCTGTTGGTTTACTTTTTGTTTTCTCTCTCTGGGGGCTTCCTCTTGGCCCTTCCTATCATAACAGTTCTTAAACCCGACAGGTCAGGGAACCAGCTGCTAAAGATCTACATCCCAATTATGCACTTGAAAAGTAACCACCATGGGGTGGGTCCATGGAGCCACCAGACCAACTGGGAGAAACTTGCGCCAGGACTCCATCAGCCACCTGACCTCCATCAGCCCTGACTCTGATCTGGGGACTATTCGCCACCAAATTAATTTCAATGACAAAACTTTTAATTTCTAGAAGTTCTTTTGGCTCTCTTTTCCCCCAACACTTTCCTGTTTTGTCTTGTGGGTTTTATACTTCCTTAAGCTCTAATTATTTTAAACATATTTATTTTATTCTCTTCTTTAGACTATTCTGTCATCTCCAGGTATTGAGGGACCAATCCTCCTATTTTTTTTTGCATTTGCTGACTTTCACTCCGAGGGTGGAGCACTTTTCTCTGGTGGACTTTTATTCTTTATTATTAGCTCCTTGTTCAACAGGAACGTTCACCATAGGAGCCCTATGTTCTCTGAAGAGTGGTTTTAAACGTGTGTTTGCTGGGACCCTATGAGTTTTATTAGTTTTGGTCTTTTTTTCTCTATTTTCTGGGTTTGGGGTTCCCAAACCACTTGGTTAATGTAAATTCAGTCCCTGCACCTGTGAGTACCTCAAACTTGAGCTTCCGCTGTTGAAAGAGCAAGTTTCTCCTTCTCACAGCCCTGGTAGATGGAAGCTTCCTGGGGCAGTGGAAGCTCAGGCTGACTTATTGAAAGGAAGTCCTCACGCTTAGGAGGATTCAAGATGGTTGTTATTTATTCGTTTATTGCTGTCTCTAATAACATATCAGCTCAACAACATGTCAAAGACCTCATCTGTCTTTCTCATCACTGCACACTGAGGGCCAGCACGGTGCCCCGCACACAGCAGGCTCTCAGCACATATTTGCTGGATAAGTGACGGAAGAACACTGTGATTTCGCGGGGCTGTGCTACAAGAGAAAGTCTGAGGCTCGCCGGGATTGGATGATCGCAAAGCCTCCCGCTTCTGCCACCCTAACCCTCACCCAAGCCCTGACACCCTATCCTAGAATTCAGGCAGCAGCACGCAGGGCTGGCTGGTTGGGGTGGACTCACTGGAGATGGAGGTGTAGACGGCGAAGGCCCTGAGGCTGGTCATCTCCTTCTTGCGGGTCATCTCCACTCGCGTGCGGAAGATGTTCTCCCAGGCGTACAGCTTGAGTAGCTTGATGCCACGGAGCATCTCATTGGTCTGCTTCAGCCTCTCGTTGGAATACTCCTGCCAGGGGTCACCGAGTCAGAGAAGGGTTTCCTCTGCCCCCATCCCACCCAAGAGGAAGGAGATGAGTCAATGCCCTCACCATTTCACAGATATGCCCAGCTCCTGTCCCACAGGGATGCCCCTTCCCTTCTCCATTAATCCCATTTCACAGACAAAGAAACTGAGGCCTGGACAATGATAGTGTGGATGTGTGTGTGTTGGGAGGCTGTTTGGTGGCATCTGGGGGAAGAATGAAGAGACCTGCTGATGTGAGGGGGGAGGGAGCAGGCAGACACATGAGGGAAGGATGGGGAAAAGGGCCATGTGCACATCTGTGGACACTCACCAGTGTGCTCCGCTGGGCCTGAGAGAGCTTGGTGGCCACAAAGTACTGGACAGGGGCCAGGAGAATGATGACAGCTGCCCCGATTAAGGCACTGACTCCGAGGATGTAGTAAAGGAGAATCACACCCACGATGATCTGAGGGAGGGTCATAGGATGAGTTCTCTTTGACCTGGTGGCTGCCCTGCCAGGGGGTGTTGGCAAAATTCCCCCATCCCCAGTCCCCTAAAATGGGACATGCCTTGGTGCCCGGGTTTCCAAATTGTCTTGGGGGAGAGAGGAGGTGTGACAAAGCAGTCTCAGAAGGAGGGATTAGCACGATGGGCTCTCACACAAGCAGACAGTCTCTGGGCTGGTAACTAACCGCTTTTGTCTGCAAGGCTGGCTGAAGCGTTAACTCGCTCCCAGTCTACTTTCCAGATGGAAGTCTCAGAGCGGAGGCTGCACAATGAGTGTGACAGCACCTTTTGTTCTGCTTGCTGCTTATCAAGGCTGACATTTCACCCTCATTGGAAAAAAGTGATACATGAGGAAACGGGCCAAACTGCCACATCCGTGTCACGTAAAACCAGTCCAGGGTCAGAGAGTTTACTTTTCACTCTTATGCTCCTGGTGTCTTTAATTTTTTAGTGATTCTGGCAGGTGTTCTCTGAAAAGAGAATTCACTGTTTCTCGCTTTATGTAAATGACTGCCTGCTTCTGAATATTTATGAGAAGTGTAAATTACTCTCACCAGCCCCCAAAGCATCAAGATGACAATTTCTCAGGTTGCCTTCAAAAGCAGGCACTTCTAAATTCAGGGCTTATTCTAGAGGAACAGATGTGCTGTCTTCCTTAATTGAAAAAAAAAAAGTCTGCCTGGGTTAGCCCTGCACTCCCAAGCCCTCTACCAAATCGGCACTAAGCTCCTCGCAGCATCTCAAGGACAGAGAAGCGGGAGGGTGGCTCTGTAACTTCCATTAATTAGAGAATGCCTCCTGCATCAGCAGGTTCTTAGGGGCTGAATGGCCCCTTCACCACCTGCCTCCCAGTGGTTAACTGATGCGAAATGCTGGCACGGATGGGCAGAGGAGCACATTAGGAGATGAAGAACCGCCCACTCCTGCTGGGCCCTGCTCCCATCACCCTCCTGGCAAAGTATTCCTGGCATCCAGTCCTTTCATTAGCCACCCTTGTATGGAGGCAATCAGTGTGCCACTCAGCCAACTCGGGTTGATCCAGACACCAAGGAAGCTCCCAGGGCACTTCCAGAGTCACCACCAGGGCACCAGCTGGGGTCGGTGCCTGCACCCCCACCACCTCAAGTGCTGGCAGCCACTGGGGCAGGGGCTGTGCCCACCCCTCGTCCCGCTCCCCAGACTCTTCTGGTCACTCCTCTCTTCTGCATGGGTCTGAATGGACCCCACAGGGGAATACTCCAGAAATCAGGAATTCTGAGTGCGCACAGCAAGTGTGGGGAATAAAAGTGGTATTTTACCTCCTAGTCACAGGTTAGGAAAGCAATCTAGTGTAGCAGTGGGGAGATCACCATCCCTGGAGTCGGTAGCCCAGAGTTTGAATGCCGTCCCAGCACTTATTGGCTGTGCAATCTTGGGCAAGTTACTTAACCTCTCGGAGTCTCAGCTTCTTCATCTTTAAAATGGTGATTTTAATGCCCACTTAGCATGACTGTTGTGAAGATTAAATGAACACATACGATGAGCACCTAGAATAGCACCTGGTACATAGCTGGAGACCAGGTGGCAGACCCTCCTTCTTAAAAACAAACAAACAAACAAAAAGGTCTCATGGGAACCCTGTCACTAGGGAACCACAGAAAGGAGATACCTGGGTATGGTGCTGCTACCAGTTCACTGTGTAGCCCAGGGTAAGGCCCCTGCCCTCTCTGGGCCTCTGATGCCCACGGGATGAGGAAATGCAGAGCCCCTCACTATGGCTGAGTTTCTTCACTTGGTGTCCATAGCCTCAGGGGGCCCATAAAGCCCCTGACATTGTAGGCAAAATGTGTTAATGCACGTTTGTTTTTCTGAGAAGGTTTCATTAGATTCTCAGGAGTATATGTAGATTATATATATATGGTGGTCTAGGGCGGGGGTAGGGATGAGGAGTGACCACCAATGGGTATGGGTTTCTTTTTGGGGTGATGAAAATGTTCTAAAATGGTGATGATGGTTGCACAATTCTGTGAATATGTTAAAATCCATTGAACTGTATACTTTAAATGAGTGAATTATATCTCAATAAATCTGTTATTTAAAAAAAGGTATATGTGACCCAAAAATGATTAAAAACCAGGGAGAGCCCTTGGGGACAAAGGAATGGGTTCCTGAGCTAATTTCAATATTATCAAAAGCCTTGTGTGCAGTGTGGCCAACCAGGCTATACCTGACCAGGTTGAAGGGATTGTATCAACTCAGTGTGGTAACACTGGGTCTTGAAGGCTGGTCAAAGCTGTAAGTGGCAAAGGCGTAGCCCTTGAGGAATTAAAAATG